>NC_088422.1:39960249-40180249 GCF_034236695.1 Oncorhynchus nerka | reverse complement strand
TAGACATATAAACACCATATGCATCTTTAAGAGTAATGTACATAGGCTATATTAGTCTTACGTGGCCTTCCTTCAAAATTATAAGCCTGGCCTCCTGTGACTAAGGCAATAGAGGTGTAAACATCATGATATGTGTGGTCAGACCTTGTGTCTGGAGAGGAGAATAATAGATGGAGATGATGGGATGTGGTTGCCAAGGCAATGGGGACACAGCTGGTGGACCCACACAGGGGCCAGAGAGGACAGAAGAGGAGAGGGGGATGTGAAGAGAGGGAGATGTTCAACCTCTGCTCAATATAGTTCACCTAAAGACCACAGCTACAGCTTCCTCTCTCTGTCTATCCTACTCACTGCTGGCCTAACCAATACAATCTTACACTGTAAATACATTTGAAGTTGGAAGTTTACATACACCTTAGCCAAAAACATTTAAACTCAGTTTTTCACAATTCCTGACAATTAATCCTAGTACAAATTCCCTGTCTTAGGTCAGTTAGGATCACCACTTTATTTTAAGAATGTGAAATGTCAGAATAATAGTAGAGAGAATGATTTATTTTAGCTTTTGTTTCTTTCATCCCATTCCCAGTGGGTCAGAAGTTTACATACACTCAATTAGTATTTGGTAGCATTGCCTTTAAATTGTTTAACTTGAGTCAAACATTTCAGGTAGCCTTCCACAAGCTTCCCACAATAAGTTGGGTAAATTTTGGCCCATTCCTCCTGGCCCATTCCTTCCTCCATTCCATTCCTTCCTCCTGAGAGCTGGTGTAACTGAGTCAGGTTTGTAGGCCTCCTTGCTCGCACACGCTTTTACAGTTCTGCCCGGAAAATTTCTATGAGATTGAGGTCAGGGCTTTGTGATGGCCACTCCAATACCTTGACTTTGTTGTCCTTAAGCCATTTTGCCACAACTTTGGAAGTATGCTTGTGGTCATTGTCCATTTGGAAGACCCATTTGCAACCAATATTTAACTTCCTGACTGATGTCTTGAGATGTTGCTTCAATATATCCACATCATTTTCCTCCTCATGATGCCATCTATTTTATGAAGTGCACCAGTCCCTCCTGCGGCAAAGCACCCCACAACATGATGCTGCCACCCCCGTGCTTCACGGTTGGGATGGTGTTCTTCGGCTTGCAAGCCTCCCCCTTTTTCCTCCAAACATAACGATGGTCATTATGGCTAAACAGTTCTATTTTTGTTTAATCAGACCAGAGGACATTTCTCCAAAAAGTACAATCTTTGTCCCCATGTGCAGTTGCAAACCATTTTCTGGCATTTTTATAGCGGTTTTGGAGCAGTGGCTTCTTCCTTGCTGAGCGGCCTTTCAGGCTATGTCTATATTGGACTCGTTTTACTGTGGATATAGATACTTTTGTACCTGTTTCCTCAAACGTCTTCACAAGGTCCTTTGCTGTTGTTCTGGGATTGATTTGCACTTTTCGCACCAAAGTATCTCTAGGAAACAGAACGCGTCTCCTTCCTGAGCGGTATGATGGTCTTGGCTGATTTCTTTTGTTTTTCCCATGATGTTAAGCAAAGAGGCACTGAGTTTGAAGGTAGGCTTTGAAATACATCCACAGGTACACCTCCAATTGACTCAAATTATGTCAATTAGGCTATCAGAAGCTTCTGAAGCAATGACATAATTTTCTGGAAGTTTCCATACTGTTTAAAGGCAGTCAACATAGTGTATGTAAACATCTGACCCACTGGAATTGTGATACAGTGAATTATAAGTGAAATAATCTGTCTGTAAACAATTGTTGGAAAAATGACTTGTGCCATGCACAAAGTAGATGTCCTAACCGACTTGCCAAAACTACAGTTTGTTAACAAGAAATTTGTGGAGTGGTTGAAAAATGAGTTTTAATGACTCCAACCTAAGTGCATGTAAACCTCTGACTTCAACTGTATATACTGAACAGAAATATAAACACATCATGTAAAGTGTTGGTCCCATGTTTCATGAGCTGAAATAAAAGATCTCACAAATTGTCCATGCACACAAAAAGCATATTTCTCTAAAATGTTCTACACAAGTTTGTTTACATGCCTATTAGTGAGCATTTCTCCTTTACCAAGATAATCCATACACCTGACAGGTGTGGCATATCAAGAAGCTGATTAAACAGCATCATCATTACAGAGGTGCACTTTGTGCTGGGGACAATAAAAGGCCATTCTAAAATGTGCAGTTTTGACACACAATGACACAGATGTCTCAAGTTGAGGGAGTGTGCAATTAGCATGCTGACTGCAGGAATGTCTACCAGAGCTGGTTTCAGAGAATTGAATGTTAATTTCTCTACCATAAGCCGCCTCCAACGTCATAAGGAATTTGGTAGTACGTCTAACCAGTCTCAGAACCGCAGACCACGTATAACCTCGCCAGACAGGGACCTCCACATCCGGCTTCTTAACGTGCAGGATCGTCTAAGACCAGACACCCGGACAGCTGATGAAACTATAGGATTGCACAACCAAAGAATTTCTGCACAGACTGTGAGAAACCATCTCAGGGAAGCTCATCTGCGTGCTCATCATCCTCACCAGGATCTTGACCTGACTGCAGTTCGGTGTTGAAACTGACTTCAGTGGGCAAATACTCACCGTCGATGGCCACTGGCACGCTGGAGAAGTGTGCTCTTTACGGATGAATCCCAGTTTCAACTTTACTGATGGCAGACAGCGTGTATGGCTTCATGTGGGCGAGCGGTTTGCTGATGTCAACGTTGTGAACAGAGTGCCCCATGGTGGCGGTGGGGTTATGGTATGGGCAGGCATAAGCTACGAACAACAAACACAATTGTATTTTATCAATGGCAATTTAAATGAACAGAGATAACGTGACGAGATCCTGAGGCCCATTGTCGTTACATTCATCCACCACCATCATCACATGTTTCAGCATGATAACGCACAGCCCCATGTCGCAAGGATCTGTACGCAATTGCTGGAAGCTGAAAATGTCCCAGTTCATCCATGGCCTGCATACTCACCAGACATGTCACCCATTGAGCATGTTTGGGATGGATCGGCGTGTTCGACAGCGTGTTCCACTTCCTGTCAATATCCAGCAACTTCGCACAGCCCTTGAAGAGGAGAGGGACCACATTCCACAGGCCACAATAAACAGCCTGATCAACTCAAATCAAATCAAATGTATTTATATAGCCCTTCGTACATCAGCTGATATCTCAAAGTGCTGTACAGAAACCCAGCCTAAAACCCCAAACAGCAAGCAATGCAGGTGTAGAAGCACCTCAACTCTATGCGAAGGAGATGTGTTGCTCTGCATGAGGCAAATGGTGATCACACCAGATACTGACTGGTTTTCTGATCCACGCCCCTCCCTTTTTTTATGGTATCTGTCACCAACAGATGCATATCTGTATTCCCAGTCATGTGAAATCCACAGATTAAGGCCTAATGAATTTGTTTCTATTGACTGATTTCCCATATGAACTGTAACTCAGTAAAACCTTTGAAATTGTTGCATGTTGCATTTATATTTTTTTGTGTAGTTTGTGTTGTCATGGCCTTATAGTCTAATGCTTAAACACACATGTACACAAACAAACATGTACACAAACACACATGTACACATACATGTACGTGCATACCCCCTTTCTCTGTGAGGGGATTGTCAGGTTCCGACAGACAAGACATTATTAGTCACATATCATCTCTAACTCTGATCTCTCTAATCACACTGTTACCAGGGTGCAATGGTCTGTTTCTATGAGAAAGTCACCATCAATATCATATACAGACGTGCTCAAATTTGTTGGCACCCCTCCACAAAAAAATGAAGAATGCACAATTTTCTCTGAAATAACTTGAAACTGACAAAAGTACTTGGCATCCACCATTGTTTATTCTATATTTAATAGAAATCAGACTTTGCTTTTGATTTTTTATTCAACATAATATTGTAAATAATAAAACAAAATGAAAATGGCATGGACAAAAATTAGGAGACCATTAACCTAATATTTTGTTGCACAACCTTTAGAGGCAATCACTGCAATCAAATGTTTTCTGTGGCTCTCAATGAGACGTATGCACCTGTTAACAGGTAGTTTGGCCCACTCTTCCTGAGCAAACGGAGGCATGAGGACTGCAGATGTGGCCAGGGCAATAAATTGCAATGTCTGTACTGTGAGACGCCTAAGACAGCGCTACAGTGAGACAGGACTGACAGCTGATCGTCCTCGCAGTGGCAGACCACATGTAACAACACAGGCACAGGATCAGTACATCCGAACATCACACCTGCAGGACAGGTACAGGATGGCAACAACTGCCCGAATTACACCAGGAACGATCCAGGAACAATCCCTCCATCAGTGCTCAGACTGTCCGCAATAGGCTGAGAGAGGTTGGACTGAGGGCTTGTAGGCCTGTTGTAAGGCAGGTCCTCACCAGACATCACCGGCAACAACGTCGCCTATGGGCACAAACCCACTGTCGCTGGACCAGACAGGACTGGCAAAAAGTGCTCTTCACTGACGAGTCGTAGTTTTGTCTCACCAGGGGTGATGGTCGGATTCACGTTTATCGTCGATGGAATGAGCGTTACACCGAGGCCTGTACTCTGGAGTGGGATCGATTTGGAGGAGAGTCCGTCATGGTCTGGGGCGGTGTGTCACAGCATCATCGGACTGAGCTTGTTATCATTGCAGGCAATCTCAACGCTGTGCGTTACAGGGAAGACATCCTCCTCCCTCATGTGGTACCCTTCCTGCAGGCTCATCCTGACATGACCCTCCGGCATGACAATTCCACCAGCCATACTGCTCGTTCTATGCGTGATTTCCTGCAAGACAGGAATGTCAGTGTTCTGCCATGGCCAACGAAGAGCCCGGATCTCAATCCCATTGAGCACGTCTGGGGGATCAGAGGGTGAGGGCTAGGGCCATTCCCCCCAGAAATGTCCGGGAACTTGCAGGTGCCTTGATGGAAGAGTGGGGTAACATATCACAGCAAGAACTGGCAAATCTGGTGCAATCCATGAGGAGGAGATGCACTACAGTACTTAATGCAGCTGGAGGCCACACCAGATATTGACTGTTACTTTTGATTTTGACCCCCCCCACCCCTTTGTTCAGTGACACATTATTCAATTTCTGTTAGTCACATGTCTGTGGAACTTGTTCCATTTATGTCTCAGTTGTTGAATCTTGTTATGTTCATACAAATATTTACACAAGTTAAGTTTGCTGAAAATAAATGCAGTTGACAGTGAGAGGATGTTTCTTTTTTTGCTGAGTTTACAAAGCTAAAAAGGCAGCTACAGTAAGAGACAGAGAGACAGCTACATGTCAGTGTTACTGTTACTATGGTTCAGACCCTAGCTACTGAACAGCAGGTTGAATAGAGGAAGAGTTCCCCTAGAGTTCACTGGTATAATCTATGGTGGCCATAAACATTCTACTTTTAACAACAATGGGACTGAGTGAGAACCTCTGGAAGGTCATATATCCAATCCATAAACACTAGCTGGGCTGCTTCTGTATTCCTCTCTGAGACAGATAGAAGATGTCCTCATGAGTATCATGTTAGATATAGCTGGACGTTTCTACAATGTTAGGCTATAAAAATGGTATAGTCCCTGAATATGGAGTTACTAAAAGTGAATGCAAGACAATAAGTTAGGATAAATCCATAAACGTAAGTTATTCCCACTCAGGACTACTGAAAAGTCTGGGTTACAACTCCTCTCCAAGAACCTCATCTTTAACTATGACCACATGTGAGGTCTAGGTAACCAATCACAGATTAGGACAGCGAGTGTCTGAAAACAAAGGGGACAGAGTGACCGAGCAGGGGAGGGCAGTCCAGGAGAGAAGCCAAGACTTCCTGTGATTGACTGAACCTGTTCCCCCCTCCTCAGACCTTTCTCTCTGTCCCCAAGGCTGCAGGCCACCATGTCCTAACTGTCATCCATGTCCCTGTCTACAGAGTCATCCCCCCATCCTAAAACACACACACAGAGGGAAAAAGGCCTTCCCTAGCCAGTTCAGAGTTGTTCCTGAGCCCTCCTCCCTTCCTCCTCACTGCTGACTATTTATTTACATTCTTCCTGTCCTCCTGCCATTCAGCCCCATCCTGTGTACGCACCGCACACACTGTCCCCGTCTCCCCTCCTCCCTCCGTGGCCCTGGACCTTAGGTCAACCCCCAACCTCCCTATCCCTCCTCGGCCCTGGCCCTAAGGTCAACCCCCACCCTGAGTGTCAGTGCGGGGCCTCAGGGGTCAGGGGAGAAAACGCAGAGGGCGCTGGAAGGAATTCTACACTGCTGCTGTTTGTTGACTGGAAGGAGAAACCAAACACGACCCTCATCTCAATTATTCCACAAATAGAGCTAACGGAGACAGTTCTGGCATTGGCATAAAACCTCAGTCAAACCAAAATAGAATGTAGTCAAATCTTCTGTAATACATGTATATCAAGTTTTCTATACCCACGCATGCACATAGCGCACATGAACATATACCCACACTTCAGTGGATATCTCACCTGTTTCCATTACTTTTAAACAGGCTGGAAATCTGCTGAGTAATAATTCCTCCAACGGATTTACAATGTCTGTTTGGGGCAAGGACTGGTCTTCTAGTTGCTCAACAACTTAGTCTGAGTCCATTCATGCTATTTGGAGCACACTAAAGGCTTCTTCTGCATGCTTCGGTTCGGCTAGGGCTTAGCCGTAATCAGCTAGGCGAACCGAACGAGTGTGCTTCCATACTCCCTTAAAAGACCTCTGCTTGAAAAATTAGAAAAATGCGGCAATAGTACTGTTTGTCCATCTTGATACGCCGTAGCCAAAACAGTCTGAATTAATCTAAGATAACTCAAGAAATATGTCATTAATTTTGACGTTTTTTGTTGATCTTAGTCGCGCAATTTTACATCTAACTAATATGTTTGGTACAGTACTTCTCAAGTGAAAAAATGTGCATGAGAACGAGTCGGCTATCATTGAATGACAACGAACAACTTCATTGAAGAATCCCTACTGTTGACCAATGACCGATGAAGGGGCGTAGACTTCGGCTCCCAACTTCGACTTGCCTCATGAAATAATGTTGTGTGCACGAACAGCCAATTAAACCCTTGCCAAAGACCAAAACAAACAAAAACATCACAAACTGTTAATACATGCACAAACTGTTCCGAACTGTTTCGGATGGGAAGCATGCGAACACCTTCAGGGGTCCCTATCTCCACCATTGTTTGTTCCTAGGTCAACTTTAAGGTATAGGCAAGATTAGGTGTACTGTATGTGTAATTTGGGTGGACTGTTCATTTAACCAGGCCTTGGGGTGATGCATGTGCAGATTTGACAACTAAAGGATGTTCAAGGGGATCCAGACAGGGGCTTTAACGTCAGCTTGTCATGACTTTGGTGGTCTGATGAAAACCTTCTAAGACAGCCAGCTACATGCATTTTAAAAGTTAGCTGTTTTTAAATGAATGTGATTCATCAGTTATCGAACCCAAATACAATCCTCCTCTGCTGTGGTATGTACACATATGGTCGTTATCTGTATACAAACTAAACCTAGAAACCCTTTCATGTTTAAACTGTTAAACTTATATGGGTCACGACACTTACATTTTAGGGCCATATACAGTGCCTTGCGAAAGTATTCGGCCCCCTTGAACTTTGCGACCTTTTGCCACATTTAAGGCTTCAAACATAAAGATATAAAACTGTATTTTTTTGTGAAGAATCAACAACAAGTGGGACACAATCATGAAGTGGAACGACATTTATTGGATATTTCAAACTTTTTTAACAAATCAAAAACTGAAAAATTGGGTGTGCAAAATTAATCAGCCCCTTTACTTTCAGTGCAGCAAACTCTCTCCAGAAGTTCAGTGAGGATCTCTGAATGATCCAATGTTGACCTAAATGACTAATGATGATAAATACAATCCACCTGTGTGTAATCAAGTCTCCGTATAAATGCACCTGCACTGTGATAGTCTCAGAGGTCCGTTAAAAGCGCAGAGAGCATCATGAAGAACAAGGAACACACCAGGCAGGTCCGAGATACTGTTGTGAAGAAGTTTAAAGCCGGATTTGTATACAAAAAGATTTCCCAAGCTTTAAACATCCCAAGGAGCACTGTGCAAGCGATAATATTGAAATGGAAGGAGTATCAGACCACTGCAAATCTACCAAGACCTGGCCGTCCCTCTAAACTTTCAGCTCATACAAGGAGAAGACTGATCAGAGATGCAGCCAAGAGGCCCATGATCACTCTGGATGAACTGCAGAGATCTACAGCTGAGGTGGGAGACTCTGTCCATAGGACAACAATCAGTCGTATATTGCACAAATCTGGCCTTTATGGAAGAGTGGCAAGAAGAAAGCCATTTCTTAAAGATATCCATAAAAAGTGTTGTTTAAAGTTTGCCACAAGCCACCTGGGAGACACACCAAACATGTGGAAGAAGGTGCTCTGGTCAGATGAAACCAAAATTGAACTTTTTGGCAACAATGCAAAACGTTATGTTTGGCGTAAAAGCAACACAGCTCATCACCCTGAACACACCATCCCCACTGTCAAACATGGTGGTGGCAGCATCATGGTTTGGGCCTGCTTTTCTTCAGCAGGGACAGGGAAGATGGTTAAAATTGATGGGAAGATGGATGGAGCCAAATACAGGACCATTCTGGAAGAAAACCTGATGGAGTCTGCAAAAGACCTGAGACTGGGACGGAGATTTGTCTTCCAACAAGACAATGATCCAAAACATAAAGCAAAATCTACAATGGAATGGTTCAAAAATAAACATATCCAGGTGTTAGAATGGCCAAGTCAAAGTCCAGACCTGAATCCAATCGAGAATCTGTGGAAAGAACTGAAAACTGCTGTTCACAAATGCTCTCCATTCAACCTCACTGAGCTCGAGCTGTTTTGCAAGGAGGAATGGGAAAAAATGTCAGTCTCTCGATGTGCAAAACTGATAGAGACATACCCCAAGCGACTTACAGCTGTAATCGCAGCAAAAGGTGGCGCTACAAAGTATTAACTTAAGGGGGCTGAATAATTTTGCACACCCAATTTTTCCGTTTTTGATTTGTTAAAAAAGTTTGAAATATCCAATAAATGTCATTCTACTTCATGATTGTGTCCCACTTGTTGTTGATTCTTCACAAAAAAATACAGTTTTATATCTTTATGTTTGAAGCCTGAAATGTGGCAAAAGGTCGCAAAGTTCAAGGGGGCTGAATACTTTCGCAAGGCACTGTATCTTAGAGAGAAATTTTCTAGTAAACATTTTCAACTTCAATTTCCCTCAATCAGCTCTAAACAGTCTCACATTGAACTAGGAGAAATAGCAACTGGGAATCAGTCTCACACTGAGCTATGAGAAATAGCCACAGGGAATCATTCTCACACTGAGCTATGAGAAATAGCCACTGGGACTATATCATGAGAATGTGCGTTGGTTAGAAGTTTGGCCAGTCATTTCCACTCACCTCGCAGTCCTTTTGTCCCTTCTTCTTCAGCTGGTCACATTTACGCAGCTTACAGATCTGCTTCCCAATCTTACGGTTCATACAGTTGCTGCAGGTGCCACAATTCTCCTTCTGCATACAGGGTGCACACACGCCGCACCGCCTCCTCTTCTTACCCTGAGGGGCAGCGTGGGGCACTCCATGGGCGGGGGGCCCGAGAGAGAAGAGACCGCCTTGCTGGTGCTCAGTCTGGATATATTCGGAGTGAGGGGACAGGGGCACCGCTGGGCCCTCCATGGCTACCCTCGGGCCCCGCAGAAAGATCTGGGCCCCGGTCTCGTCACCGTCCATGGAGAATTCATAGATGTCCTGGAAGGGTGGGGGGCCAGGCCCTCCCTTGGCCCTGTGCATTCTGACAGACAGTCCAGCCTAAAGCCTAGCTGCACAGGCCTGGTAGCAATATGAGGGATAAAAACAGAACAGCAGCAACACAGAGTAGTGTAGTCTAATGGGAGAGTTCTGGAGTTGGGAAGGTAGTTGTTGTAAGAGTTGAGAAGAGCTGAGACATACGCAACTTCTAGATGCTAGAAGTCTAGTCCATCCTGTCCTGTCAGTCTCCTGGTTGGCCTGCTGGATGAGATTGGTCGTTGGGGATAGGGCATCTTTCCCAGCTACCCAGAGGGACAGACAGGGGTCAGCCATAACCACAGCAGGGGAGGAGGTGTGAGAGGAGACATGGTCTGGTCTTGCCAATCCAGCAGTAGCCTACCTGCTTGCTATCTGAAAGTGGGAATAGACAGCATGGAGAGAAATATGGAAGAGAGAACAGTTACTTACAATGGACAATAGCAATGTGTGTGTTCCATGTAGGCCAATAAACAGAGAGAATATGAGAATACAAATTCACCTGTCATCCCCCACACACACACAAATGTATCAATTACTGCTTTACAGGGAAATACATAAATCTCACATCAGGATAGGTATTAGTAGTCTAGACCTGTCATTAGAAATGGCTTTGTCTGGGGATGCCAGTCTATTTTAATATTGTCTGGGAGTCTTACACAGGCAGATGAAATGCACATGGGTCGATATGGGCCTTCGTGCAAATTGAGAAAAATGCCGAGTTCTATAATGGCGATCCCTCCCCACGAGGAGGGGGCTTTGTTTGTCCTGTATGAATGAGAAAGGGAGTTTCGTTGATGCCCGCGACCGAGCTCTTTGTTCTGCAGTCAGACTCATTAAACTGAAATGTTTTAACTGCGTCGATACACCCGGTGTAGCCAAATTGTTTCTCCACGGCAGCAGGCCTACGCCGACGTTGAATCACGCTCACGTTGAATCACTGCGGTAGCATTTTGTTTCATATTTTGCATATACAAAGATAGGATACACTCAGAAATGTATAATTCTTCTTTCTAATTGAACGTGCTTTGACGACTTATTATCAGCCCCCCTAATATTGTCAACGTGTCTGGAATTCGAATGACATGAAGAAGATGCTTTTCAGTTGTGCAAATCCGCAGATGAGGTGAAGACTTTATTTTTGCGATAGAGAACCCACTAGTTACTTTCTTACTTTAGTTTTGCAATGTTGTCAGTCGTCCCAAACATTGTTACAAAGTCGTTATTATTGCAACATTAGTCACAACCACTATTCAGACGGAGCAGTGTGTCATTACGAGAACTTGGGACTAAGGTTCTATCTGCATTTTTATTTTAAAAAGTGTTTTTGGCATAGCCTTGTTTTATTCAATGTTCTCTACCTATATAGTACTTTAAATAACCCAATTCATGTTGTTAAGTTCAAAATAATACAATATTTTAAAAAATGCTGACACCATTCAAACCAATGAGGGTTCGGTAATGTAAAGCCAATTATATGAGAATCATCGTTTTGCAAAATGAACCTTTTAGTCCCAAACTCTCTGATACAAACCAATCACATGAAGTTTGACTTCATTTATTAGGCACGATAGAGACCTAAAAGTCTGCATATTGGGTGTCAATCTTCTACATCCAAGCCTAGGCTTCATCAACCACTATTGTTGTCCAAAAAATAATAATACATCTACAACCTTTTTAGGAAGCCTGTGCATCATCAATGCAAATATATAGATGCCAAATGAAGTGCCTATGGACAGGTGTAACCATGCATACTGAGCGTAAATACAGGGTGAATTGTGAAATATTAGTTTATTTTTGTCTAGTTTGGTTGTGTGCAAAAACCAAAATGCAACAAAAAAATATTTATGCTGGAATGGAAAAATCGTTAAGAAAAAGCCTAAATATAGGCTATCCAATTAGACCAGACATGCTCGCTAATATAGGCCTAGCCACACAATTAGACAGTATTTGGCAACGGGTATTAATTAGGCTACTTTCCTGTGAAAGTCTTGTGCAGAATCAGATGCAAATGGCACGTTGCCACAATGCAACACGCGCTCCACTACCCTACTTCCCAAATAAGCACATGGCTTATTCAGCTATTTATACCGGGTGCTTTAACTGGAGGCAAACTCCAGCGCTGTACAAGACTGGTACACAGTCCCATTATTATAACCAACGACGGTTTAACTCGTGTATTAAACACTTTGTCAATAGTTTATTGAAGTGTCAGTTAAAGGGGTTGGAGGGGGGAAAAAAATTCAAATCGACTTTTCAAATATCACCCCCGGGAGCAAATAGACAAGAACAATGATAAAGGATAAAAAGTGAGAAAAACACCAGATAAAACAATACACAATTAGATGGTATCAACACATTTACATAAACCTCAATATCTGTCAAACAGAACACATACATCTGTTAAGGCATGTGTGAAGTCTCACACATTAAATAATGGGACTTTATCAGTGGGCCCAATGTGTATTTGACTAATTGCTTTACTGATGAGATACTACTCACTTTCATTTGGTGGAATACACATCCAGATTTATTTCGACAACAAGCTGTTAGGCTATTGGAAAGGCTGATGGCCACAGAAAGGAAATAAGAGAAATATCTCAAGAGATAGGATACATACCACGTTTTTGACGGGTGGGTCTTTAAATCCCTCGATTTTTTTTTATACCTTAGATAAAGTTTATAAAAATAAAACAGCATAAACTCCCCCTTCAAAGGCAAAGCAAAAGTCTAGATATTGTTATTGAAAAGTTGTTCGAAGGTGAATTATGAGAAGAATTATGCAAAAATTGCAGTGGAACAGTAACATAAAAAGCAACTCAACTCCCAGAATAAAAACAAAACGTAGCCAATAAACTTTGAGAAAATGCGCGATTCTTTTGCACAGTTTTTCACTTAGTGACTCGTTGAAGGTCCGAGGTCTGGTTAGAGTTAAAAGACGAAGAAAATAATATCAGAAAACGTTGTGGAGCGGTTAAAGTGATCAGCAAATTACGGAGTGGAGTTCGATACACACAGTGGAACAACAGGGTTAACGCTTCTCCCTATGACGTCATTCTCATCTCAGACAGTACACATGTTTACGTTTTACACACAAACCCATGAAAACATGAAATTACATTAGTTATAAATCATGGGATTATTTTTTAGATGGTAAGAAAACAAATATGAGATGGGCTATTGTCCTCCTAATCAAAATGATGAAAATTGGTATTTGCCATGTCGTCATTTCCCATGATGTCATTTCCCACATAATAGTAACTGGTGTGGGCTATTTGTCGAACTGTTCAATTTGGAATATCTGTGGAATTCAAAGACCGAATCATTTGAGAGGAATGTTTATTGTAGCCTACCCATGATGTGGGATAGAAAAGAAGCACAACCCACAACGTGTGTTTACCATTTAGTTCATCAAACCAAAAACATTAAAAGCTCCCATACATCTTCATTAATGGCCTCTCATAACAAGATATCATGACAGAAATGTGTTTGACGTTACAGACATGCAGAAACATGTGGCTCTTGAAGTTGGTAACAGCCAGATCTATCTACACCGACTACATTGTAGTCGTTAAAGTATCCACTAACAGAGGACCAAAATTAACCCGATAATTCAGGGTATATCATATCAATTCTTAAATCTTTAATATCATACCATTGTAAAACTCAAGTTTGAATTAATTTGACAGACACACAAACAAAAGCTGCAAACACAAACCTTTAACATTCTTGACAGGGTAACCCATCGTTATCAAACTGTAGTATGTCAGTCAGTATAGAGTAAGAAAGATAAATCTGTGCTGCATTATATAATAGGGCTATACAGTATAGGCTTGTGCTTGGATCAGGATTCAGTCCCTGATCAATCATTGGTCAATAAATAATCATTTTAAAAAAAGGTCATCAAGAGTGATTAAGGTGGACAAAACTTCAGGTAGGCCACAGCAAAGTGCTCAACATGACACCTGACATGATATAAAGAGAAAAAAGCAGTAACATATCACCCGCATAATACAACCGTTAGATTTGATATGGAAGGACATGGTTACACATACAGTATTAACTGATGATAAAACAATGAATATGGTTGTGCATAATTCAGGGGAAGGGATTTCATGTCACATTCTCAAACTCTAATGTGTTGACTTCAGTGTTGATGACAGACAGGCAAACAGACAAACCCATAAACATGGTTCGGAGGACTGAGAAGAAAAATGCAGGAAACAGGGAGTTTCGGAATAAGTGAGGGGAAGAAAATACCAAGGGGACCGAGGAATAACATAGGAATGTGTTTCCTGGCCATGTAACCTGACCAGAAGAAACTCTGGGCAATGTTGATGATAAGGAATTGACTGAAGCACGAGAAAAAGGGTACTAGCAGTAGACTGTAGTGACACATCTGAGGGAAGCACATAAACCGTTTTGCCTGCCATTCTCACACACAAGAGGAACTCAAAAGGATAGCAAAGAGCTTGGAAAGAGAACCAGAAATGACAACAGAGATACCAATTTTAGGCCTGCTACAAAAGCCGTAGCTACGCTGAGACTGGTAACCTCATAACTAACACATTTGACAGTGCAAACAACTCCATTAAAAACAGGATTGTGTGTGTCGTGTCACACATTCTGTAGTAGTTCAGTTAGACAGCAGAGCCTCTAGTTTGTGAGGATAAATCCTGAAATGCATTTACACAGGGAATGCATCATAGCCACACACAACAACCCCCCCCATCTGAAACCACCTCCTATCTGTTGTACAGTAATGGTGCAGAGGCCAGAGAGTGACGAGTCAAGCCTCTATGTCCGGACCTGGAATTTGCCAGCTTTGGTCATGTACTTGATGCCTTTGAATGGCTTGTACTTCTCCCCGTACATATCCAACCGATTCACCTTCAGTCCTGGAGAAGAACAAGGAAATTAAAAAGGAGAAAAGGTGTCACATTGCTATTCAAAAGGTATTTCTACAGAAAGTCATATAAAACGTTGATTTTGTCACTGAAAGGGTCGTAAGATACACGTAAACCCCTTTTGGAAACAGATACAAACCTCTCTGAGGATCAGATAGATTAAATAGAGATTGAGTATCTTGTTTCTATCTAATGGGAAAAGGTGTCACTGTGAATGAGCTGTGTGGATGTCATGTGATTGTCTGCTGAGCATGCTTTGTAATATGGAGTTAGTAGATAGAATATTAATAAGATCTGATCTAGGGTTAGATATTTATTTAGTCCCTGATATGATTATGGGTCAAGTAAACTGATACTAAATCAGCTGCTAAGTGGCAACGTCTACTCTAGAGTGTAATAACCAATTATGATAAAGATGTGTGTATACTACTAATCATTTGTGGGGGTTCTTATATTAGTCAGTTAAACACAATTGTGTAATGTATTTTTGTTGTTGTTGCATATACCAACTTCCACTGAGACACCTGCGGGGAGTGGGGTCACGGCCAGGGTCACCACTGTACAGCCCCCCTGGAGCAATTAGGATTAAGTGCCTTGCTCAAGGGCAGAGCAAATGATTTTTTACCTTGTCAGCTCCAGTATTTGAACCAGCAACTTTTTGGTTACTGGCCCAACACTCTAACCTCGAAGCTACCTGTGTGTGTGTGTGTGTGTTGTTTTACCAGAGAGGGCCGACTGTTGGATCTTGAACTGGATGTTGATGGTCGGGTTCTCGTCTGGCTTGGAGGCCCCTGCCTGCAGGCTCATAGAGCCTTTTAGACTCGGCAGTTTCTGAGGGTTGATCTTACCCACGTCCCACGACAGGAGCTGCATAGGGACAACACAATATCCTCACAATGTTATTACCCCACATAGGGAGAAGGGTATAATTATGACTACACAGAGGTGGGTGGGGGGAGAAATCAACCATTCCATGGAATGTATGACCACTGACCCTTATGTAAGTTTACATCATACACCACCACCTGGTCGGGTTAATCCATATCGGCACACACACACACGCATACATGCACTCCCTTCCCCACCACCTTACCTTAGTGACAGGGTCGAAGGTGTATGTCCCCTGGGTGGGGTTGAGGTTGGTGTTGAGAACTCCACGGGGCAGCTGGCTGCTGACCAGAACAGCCTCTACTCCCTTCCCCATGGTCTGCTTGGGGCCCAGGGTCAGCTCAAAGCGGCCCTGAGAACTACCCTCCCTGAACGTGATGTTGTGCTTGACGTACACTGGGATGGCCACCAGACTGAGGGGCAGACACACAGAGTGTCAGAAGAACACAGGTAGGACAGACACCGAGACAAAAACATCCCAGAGCACACTGAACAAAGTGTGCCAGTGACTAGGACTAAATTAAACAAGTGAATCATTTGCTGCGCAGATGTCAGTTTGTTATTACAACTTTTAAAAATGTGAAACTTGTTACTAAAAATTTGGAAATACAAATGTAAACTGTCAGGGTCATACTGGCGTTGGTGACAAATATCGCAAAACCAGAAGAGATAATGATCCAATCTATACCAAGACACTGCACTACATTCCTAAAACTATACTACTTACATCTAATGCTTTGTCAACTGGATGTTTTGAGAATTAAAACATCCATTTAACAAATTCATGTAAACATTCAACCAAACACGGGTCTTCATCTAGCTAACACTTTAAAACAACTCTAGTTTTGGGTCGAGTCACAACTACAATGTCAATTTACTTTGAAATACCTTGCTGATCTTAATGGGTGGAGACTAAAATTAAGACAACGACAAGAAAAAGTAAACATTCAGAAAATGGGAAGCAAGCAGACGTGTGTGTTATGCCTTAAGCACATGCACAACATGGCCAAGACTATGTGGACACCCCTTCAAATGAGTGGATTTGGCTATTTCAGCCACACCAGATGCTGACAGGTATATAAAATTGAGCACACAGCAATGCAATGTCCCATGACAAACTTTGGCAGTAGAATGGCCCGTACTGAAAAGCTCAGAAACTTTCAATGTGGCACCATCATAGGATGCCAACTTTCCAACAAGTCAGTTTGACAGATTTATGCCCTGCTAGAGCTGCCCTGGTCAACTGTAAGTGCTCTTATTGTGTAGCGGAAATGTCTAGGAGCAACAACGGCTCAGCCGCGAAGTGGTAGGGCACACAAGCTCACAGAATGAGAACGCCAAGTACTGAAACGCATAAAAATCATCTATCCTCAGTTGCAACACTCACTACCGAGATCCAAATTGCCTCTGGAAGCAACAGCAGCACAATAACTGTTCATCAGGAGCTTCATGAAATGGGTTTCCATGGCCGTGCAGCCGCACATAAGCATAAGATCACCATGCGTAATGCCAAGCGTTGGTTGGAGTGGTGTAAAGCTCGCCGCTACTGGACTCTGGAGCAGTAGAAACGCTTCACCATCTGACAGTCCGATGGACGAATCTGGGTTTGGTGGATGCCAGGAGAACGCTACCTGTTCGAATGCATAGTGCCAACTAAAGTTTGGCGGAGGAGGAATAATGGTCTGGGCCGACTTTCATGGTTCGGGTTAGAACCCTTAGTTCCAGTGAAGGGAAATCTTAGCGCTACTGCATACAAGCGAGGTCCATACAGAAATGGTTTGTTGAGATAGGTGTGGAAGAACAACTGGGTCATGCAGAAAGACAATGATCCAAGACACAATCAAGTCAACATGAAAATGGTCCAAAAGCAACAAATTTGAAGTTTTGGAATGGCCTAGTCAAAGTCCAGACATAATCCCAATTAAGATGATGTGGCAGGACTTGAAACAAGCAGTTCATGCTTGAAAACCAACAAATGTCAATGAGTTAAAGAAGTTAACTCAGTGACAAGGGTGGGCCAAATGTCCTCCACAGCGATGTGAGACTGATCAACTACTACAGGAGGCATTTGGATGCAGTCATTGCAGCTAAAGGTGGCACAACCAGTTATTGAGTGTAAGGGGCAATTACTTTTTCACACAAGGGAATTGGATTTTGCATAACTTTGTTAAATAAGTATCTTTGTCTTGTTATTTGTAAACTTATGTTCCCTTTACCATTACCACATCTGTTTGGTTGAAGATCTGATAACATCCAGTATTTTTTTTTTAAATGCATAAATAGAGAAAATCAGAAACGGGACAAATACTGGTTAAGGCACTGTATGTGGTATAATATTTTAAATCCAGTGTCAAGCCTGAGAAAACAGAGCAGAAGACTAGAGGAGAACAGAGCTACTGACTTCTGGGAGCTGACGTGGTAGGAGAGCAGCCGGAAGTTTCCATCTGGGGGGATGAAGGAGAGGATCCTCTCCGCTTCCCAGCGCTTGAACCTCACACACGGGTGGAAGCTCACATCATCCAGCAGACGAGGGTTCTGTGACAGGATCAAACAGGGGTATCAAGACAGAGAGAAAGAGAGTGGGAGTGACAGAAACCGATAGGACCATTTTGACACAGTTAACTTCAGTATGTTATACAGAGAGGCAGAGAGTGATCGGCTATTTGCAGGGGACAGGATTGGAGATAAACGATTGGCTATGGCTACAGCGGATCCGGCTCGCCAGCCCATTCAATCTGTTCAGCGGGAGGTTTGAGTAAAAAAAAAAAGTATAATAAAAAAAATCTAATAAATAAAATAAATATACAGTACCAGTCAAAAGTTTGGACACACCTACTCATTGCTCAGCATATGTGGGAACTCCTTCAAGACTGTTGGAAAAGCATTTCTCATGAAGCTGGTTGAGAGAATGCCAAGAGTGTGCAAAGCTGTCATCAAGGCAAAGGGTGGCTACTTTGAAGAATCTCAAATCTATTTTGATTTGTTTAACACTTTTTTGGTTACTACATTATTCCATGTGTTATTTCATAGTTTTGATGTCTTCACTATTATTGTACAATGTAGAAAATAGTCAAAATAAAGAGAACCCTTGAATGAGTAGGTCTCCCCAAACGTTTGACTGGTACTGTACATACATTCACACTCCTCTGCGTATTTATTTTGACTTCTACATTCATATGGATGCTACCATAACTACAGATATTCATGAACAAATCCTGAATAACTACGAGTGAGAAAGTTAGAGGCATAAATCCCCCCCAAAAAATGCTAACCTCTGCTGTTATTGGCTGGTAATGGTAGGAGGTTTTCGGGGCGTGATAAGCTATATATACACAAAAGTATGAAATCAAGCACACAGCCATGCAATCTCCATAGACAATCATTGGCAGTAGAATTGCCTTACTGGAGAGCTCAATGACATTCAATGTGGCACAGTCATAGGATGCCACCTTTCCAACAAGTCAGTTCTTAAAATGACTGCCCTGCTAGAGCTGCCACAGTCAACTGTGTGTACTGTTATTGTGAAGTGTGAAAGTCTAGGAGCAACAACGGCTCAGCTGCGAAGAGGTAGGCCACACAAGCTCACAGAACGGGACCGCAGAGTGCTGAAGCGCATAAAAATGGTCTGTCCTCAGTTGCAACACTAACTACAGAGATCCAAACTGCCTCTGGAAGCAACGCCAGCACAAGAACTGTTCGTCGGGAGCTTCAAGAAATTGGCTTCCATTTCCGAGCAGCCACACACAAGCCGAAGATCACCATGCGCAATGCCAAGCATTGTCTGGAGTGGTGTAAAGCTTGCCTCCATTGGACTCTGGAGCAGTGGAAACGTGTTCTCTGGAGTGATGAATCACGCTTCATCATCTGGCAGTCTGACAGACGAATCAAAACGCTGACTGCGAGCCTGGCCTAATCGCTCAACATCAGTGCCCGACCTCACTAATGCTTTTGTGGCTGAATGGAAGCAAGTCCCTGCATTTAGTGGAAAGCCTTCCCAGAAGAGTGGAGGCTGTCATAGCAGCAAAGGGGGGGGGGGGCAACTCAATATTAATGTCCATGATTTTGGAATGAGATGTTCAGGAAGCATTTTGTCATGTAGTATTTGTGCATCTATACTTTCCACTGATCATTAAACATGATTCATTCAGAATTATCATGGTAGCATCAACATTAATGTAAAGTGTTCGCTTTAGCGATAAGGACATCCCCGCTGGCCAAATCCTCCCCTAACCCGGATGATGCTGGGCCAATTGTGCACCCCATCATGGGTCTCCTGGTCATGGCCGGCCTCGACACAGCCCGGGGTCGAACCCCGGTCTGCAGTGACTCCTCAATACCACTGCGCCCAAGATATTATATTCGTATTTACAATAAAAGTGACTACAAAATGACAATACATAATTTACCATTCATTTCTATTGGGCCCAACACATCCAAAAAGTTCTAAAAAAATATGTGAATTTGTCCAAATGACATCCTCAAATATGGGGACTAGATACAAAATGCATTCATTTCTAAAATGGTAAAACAGTTATGAAAACAGCACTACAAAAAGGTGACATTCTGTTCTGTCGCCTCATAAATAATTTGATCTCAAATACAAAATTATGGTGTGTAGAGACAAATTTAAATATTATTTGCGGCAAAAACAACAACAACAAAAAAACTCTTGAACATCTTAAATTATACTGAACAACAACCGAACAATTTCAACAATTTTACTGAGTTACAGTTCATATAAGGAAATCAGTCAACTGAAATCAATTCATTAGGCCCTCATCTATGGATTTCACATGACTGGGCAGGGGCGCTGCCATGGGTAGGACTGGGAGGGCATAGGCCCACCCACTTGGGAGCCAGGCCCAGCTAATCAGAATGAGCTTTTCCCCACAAAAATGGATTTCTTACAGACAGAAATACTCCTCAGTTTCATCAGCTGTCCGGGTGGCTGGTCTCAGACAATCCCGCAGGTGAAGAAGCCGGTGTGGAGGTCCTGGGCTGGCGGGGTTACCCGTGGTCTGCGGTTGTGAGGTTGGTTGGACGTACTGCCAAATTCTCTAAAATTATGTTGGAGGCGGCTTATGGTAGAGAAATGACCATTCAATTATCTGGGAACAGCTCTGGTGGTCATTCCTGCAGTCAGCATGCCAATTGCATAGTCCCTCAAAACTTGAGACATCTGTGGCATTGTGTTGGGTGACAGAACTGCACATTTTAGAGAGTGGCCTTTTACTTGAGAGAAATAAGCTTTTTGGGCGTATGGAACTTTCTGGGATATTTTATTGCAGCTCATGAAACATGGGACCAACACTTTACATGGTGCATTTTACATATTTTTTGCTCAGTAGATAGAAAGCATGCAAAAATGATCATGAACCTATATTTTCAAATAACTGCAATTTTTTTCTGGCCCGTAATGCATTTGACGAAACAAATTGCCCCCCCCCCCCCCCCCCAAAAAATATGGAATTTCAAAATCACGATGTGGCCCTCGAGACAAAATGACTGCCCGCCCCTGGACTAAAGAGACTGAGCGAAAGAGAGGACTCACCATGAACGAGAGAGTGAGGTCAGGCATGCCTGTTAATTTCACACAGGCATCAATCACCCCCTGGATCTCTGCTGTGATAGTGGAGCCTAACAGTGTGTGAGAGAAACAGAGAGATGGAGAAAGAGAACAACTCAATCAGAAAGTCAAATTCTGTGTTGGTTATTTTTAATGGGTCAGGATAGATTTACAGGAGAGCGTGATGGGGCAGTATGCCTACCATACCTGATTTATCGATTATGGCATCAATCTCCTCCACTACATCAAAGTAGGCCTCGTTGTTTGTGTACTTCACTCCAGTGCGTCGCCATGGCACCACAGACAACTGGCCAGTAGGGAGCTGCTCCCCTACATTGGTACTGCCTACAAAACAACAGTCAAATATATTGACACACAAACAGGATGCACACATTCAGATAGTTGTGTACAGTGACATGGGTCTAGATGCAAAGTTTAAAAATAAATCATAGCCAACTCCCACTGCCAATAATCTGTAAATAAATAGAACTATTGATGAACACATATGTCATGACTAGGGGCCAGAGTTTTTCCTGGTCAAGTTGCGTTGTGTAATACTAGGATGTTGAGGTTGTTATGGTCAGGAAAAAGTGATGACATAGTGACTGTGCAGAGGCAAACTTGGTCATCTTCAGGTACCTGTGATGGTGTTGACCACTGTGCGCAGGATGGTGGGCGGCTTGATGAGCTCTTTGAGGATATTGGACTCTGTGGCCAGGGGGAAACCATTGTCCAGCATCTCCTCTAGTAGCTCATATACTACCACCACATTGTCCTTGATCGCTGCCTCCGTGCACACCCCAAAGTAGTCCTGACAACAGGGAGGGAGTGAGAGGTCAGGGGAGGGAGGGATCAGTTGAGGGAATGGAGAATGAGAAGAGATTTTTAACTAAATGAATTACAACATTTTAAAAAGTAACACTTTAACTTAACAATAAGACAATCAGTAACTCAAAAGAAACAGTTGGATTACATTGCAAGGTAGACTTAGGGTGCATTCGTAAATTCCCTCTGGCCATCTACTCCGATTTCAAAGCACTCTCGTTTGAGTGTGCCAGAGCGCAGAATAACTGATGCATTTACGAAGTCTCAACACCTGTTGAATATATGGCCGGTGTCAGTAAACGTCGGCAAAAAGCGTAATTAAATTGTTGCCAGCAGCACAGTTAGTCACCAAAGCTCTGGATAACATGAAAACAGCCTAACCAGCTCTGCTAGGGTGAAAGAACTGGTCAGAGTGAGGTGTTCTCTCATTTATGTCTGGAAGTAGCTAGCTAACTTTAGTCAGTTAACCACTACGGGATCAGTGTCCCTAACCCAGGACAGTTGTTGCTCAATTTGCGATAATGTGACTAGAATGACGTTGTAAACAGCTAATTCCGGGACATAGACATGTCTAATATGGGCAGAAAGAGCAAAAAAATACCATGCTATTGTTTGAGGATAGTGCACAACAAAACACTTATCACAACAACTGGTTTGATACATTCACCTCTGAAGTTAAATAATGTACTTACATTCTTACTCCGATTTGTCATCCTGAGGGTCCCAGAGATAAAATTAAACAGTTTTGCTTGATAAAATTGATTTTTATATTTAAATGTAGGAACTGGGTTCTACGGTTTGACCCCACTGCTTGGTTCTACAGTTTGACCCCACCCCCCAAAACCTTTTGCACACACTCTTGTGGACAACATCTAAATTACATCTAGAATCCTATCCCTATTTCAAAGATGATTGAACAAAAAAAATATATATATTATTTTTTTTAATATTATCTTTTACCAGATCTAATGTGAAAATGTGAAATTCATGTAGTAGAATATAACACAAGTGTTTCCTTCCACAATTGTTTCCTTTCAAATGGTATCAAGAATATGCATATCCTTGCTGAGCTACCGGGAGAGTTGGGAATGTCATTTTATGCGAAAATTGAAAAAAAAGTGCAGCTCTGAATTTACGAACTGACAATCTGACAACTCTCTAAATTTACAAACGCCCTGAGCACATGGAGCGCACTTGGCACTCCAGAGTGAATTTAGGAACGCACCAAGGTGATTAAGAACCTGAACATGTGAAAGTGAATGGACGAAAAGTAAGTATACCAAGTCCAAGTACAAACCTGGAATGTATCAACCACCCTGTGTAAGAACTCAATGACAAAGAGCGGCGGCACCTCGCTCTGAATAACTGCCACAAAGTAAATGCGGTGCCTTAGCACACTGATTAGGTAGTGGTGTGGGGTCGGGATGACTGGGGGCACGTTCTCCGGCTCGCTGGCGCGCTCTTGCGCCTCGAAAAAATAGTCGCACACGGAGCGGCTCACAACGCTCTTCCAGTGCTTCTCCAGGAAAATGTCCCCCGAGGAGTTCACGAGGAACAGGCTGTGTATCATTTTGGCTGGAGGGTGAGACAGAAAAATAACAAATATTTAGCTAGCGACTCAAACGATTCTAGCTATACCATACTTGCAGTTGGAATACAATATAAATTTGAGTTACATAGCGCTTGTGGTACTCTCAATATAGACATACATCTATGATGAGTGACAATGTAAATTGTGATGTGGAGAAAGGGATAGGACAAGTCACAGGCGACACCGTTTCATTAAATATTCGGCTGTGCTATCAGATTCCGCCGTGGGCGGCCGTAATATCAGTAGACATGCACACGAACCTGTGAAATAAGATGACTACAGATGATGGTGATATATGGTGTTTTACTGGACGATAGGCCTGCCTCTGTATTCTTACAACATCCCCTACTCACCGTTGTCTTGTGACAGCAGGCGAGCGCCGTCATACAGCGATGATGAAAACGGAATTATTCATGGCTTGCGCTCAATATTTGAGTGCTATTCCTTTATATTTATAACGTGTAATTACTTACCGGTGTCAATCTATTTGTGTTTTCGTCTCGCTTTCGTCTTTTTTCAATGAAAGATTAGAGAAGGCCGTCGCTTGTTCTCAGTTAGCTGGCCTGAATGACGAGAAATCTGACACCAGATAGGACCAATCGGAGACGAAAAAAAGCAAGAATGCCCTCCTCTCCCAAATAGTGATTGGTCCATAGTGCGGAGGTTCGTGCCTGTCAGTACTACTCGGAACTCAATTGTAATTGGACAACGCCCAGTAAACACAGGCTGAACATGCACCTTGATTGGCTAAACGGTACCGTCGTGTCTGACATTTTGTGTCAAGACATCGTCCACGGATCATATCAGATTTCATTTTGTGGATACATTTTGTGGATACAAAATATATATATTTCCAATGAATAAAATGTAATGGAAAATAATTTACTTGGTTACACTGAAACCACCATGTATCTAATCTATCAAACCCATAGCCCATGGGAGGGGTAAAATCTATATATTTTTTAAAGTGTAGGCTTTTTGAATATACATGTGTATATAATTTACATCATTGGCACTTACATACTGTATGTGAAATGGAGATAAATTGGCCTACTGTTTATTCAGAATATAATTGGTCCCTTTGGTAGTGTTTTCCATATGTGAGTCTGTAAATATGATAAATTGGATAATGGACTCACTCATATTGAAGATGTCTTATCAAGTAGATAGCCGTTTATGGGGGTGATTGGCAATTTTCTTCAAATGGATCCTTTAAATGGATGCCAAATATGTATTTGCATTCAGTCTGACCTTTTGCAGTCACAGACTAGCTTCTGATCCACTCTTATACTGAACAAAAATATAAATGCAACTTTTTTTATTTAACTAGGCAAATCAGTTAAGAACAAATTCTTATTTACAATGACGGCCTACCCCGCCAAACCCGGACGACGCTGGGCCAATTGTGCGCCGCCCAATGGGACTCCCAATCACGCCCGGATGTGATGCAGCCAGGATTCAAACCAGGTACTGCAGTGATGCCTCTTGCACTGAGATGCAGTGTCTTAGATCACTGCACCACTCGGGAGCCTAACATGTAAAGTGTTGGTCCCATGTTACATGAGCTGAAATAAAAGATCCCATGTGTTTCATATACACAAAAAAGCTTATTTCTCTCAAATGTTGTGCACAAATTTGTTTACATCCCTGTTAGTGAGCATTTCTCCTTTGCCAAGATAATACATTCACCTGACAGGTGTAGCTTCTTCTTCAGTGGTGTTTATCGCCACCCTATGAGACGCCCAACCACGGCCAGTTATAATACAGCCTGGATTCGAATCAGGGTGTCTGTAGTGACGCCTCTAGCACTGAGATGCAGTGCCTTAGACCACTGCGCCACAAAATCCTGCCAGCCTGTCCCGTTTCTCTTAAAAAATATAAAATATTCGAGACTGTCTAATGACGTTCTACTCAATATACTCTTTATACTAATTTCCTGTATCCCCTTCTCCCTCATACTAGATCTCAGCCTCTCTCTTTCTCTCTGATACTGCCCACACTGTATCAATACATGCTCCAATGTCTCTGTTTCCTGGCAACAATCACACTTTCCTGTTGGATGATTTCCTATCACATTTAAGGACTTATTCAACTGAATGTGTCCCACCCTTAATGTTTTAAAAAATAGCCTCCCCAACTTCCCTCTGTATTTGAAATAAATGCCTGCTCTTAGTATCTCTATTCCACTGCTCCTGCCATCTCTGCAACATCACTGTCCATATCAGGCTTTTTGCCTCTGCCTTGCTCATTGAAACTACAACATCGCCACTTCTAAGTGCTTGTTTAGCCAGTACATCAACTGCCTTGTTCCCCTCCACCCCCACATGGGCTGGGACCCAAGTAAATCTGATTTGTATATCCATCTGTCCTGCCATGGGCTTGTAGCACCTCACAAAGCAGGTCTTGTCTACTACATGACCTAAAGGACTGTAGATTCATTAACACTGCACATGAATCAGAGCAAATAACTTCTGGCTGGACTTCCTCCACCCACTGCAAGGCCAAGAGTGTGTCCATCAGCTCCACTGTATATACAGCCAGATGACCTATAATACATGTCCTTACTTCCACCCACATTCCTGCACTACAAATGCTGACCCAGTACTTCCTGTCCTTGGATATTTTGAACCATCTGTGTAAATGGCCACAAAATCCTGATACACAGTATCCAGATGTCTTTTAAACAAACCAGATGGATCAACACAGTCCCTATCTTTCTGTATTCTCTCCAAGACAGGTGTGGCATATCAGGATGCTGATTAAACAGCATGATCATTGCACAGCTGCACGTTGTGCTGGGGACAATAAAAGGCCACTCTAAAATGTGCTGTTTTTTCACACAACACAATGCCACAGATGTCAAGTTTTGAAGGAGCGTGCAATTGGCTGACTGCAGGAATGTCCACCAGAGCTGTTGCCAGAGAATTGAATGTTAATTTCTCTACCATAAACAGAGTTGGGTAGGTTACTTTCTAAATGTAATCTGTCCAAAATTGTCATCAGTAACTCAACTTTTTGATTACCCAAACTCAGTAATGTAATCTGATTACATTCAGTTATTAAGAAGCATTAGAAGACAAAATGTATGTTACCAATTGAATGTCATCTTTTGCAGGATAAATCAGTGTTAAAGTTTACATAGCTGGACATATATTGATGTATAGCTTTACATGTATATATCATTTATAAGTCCAAAAATGGATCAGTAACTACAGATTTCCCCTTTAAGTCTTTAAAAAGTGTGCGAGTTTGAGCCTGTGTCCATTAGGCCTATTGATATTTTTTTATCAGCATGAATTAGATTGAACAATAAAAGCCCCACTTTTATTCCATAGGCTTGGATCCACACTATACGGCTGTTGGAAGAGTGCATTTTTCACTGAATGTCCACTGGTTTCAAAAACAATGATTGATAGGCAGCTTAAACTTCTTGAATTCAAACATTATTGGGTTCAAATACACATTTAGACTAGTGAACAGCCATCCACAACAACCACAATCCGTAAGGCACAAATAGCTAAATGAGAGCAGCAGTGTGATTCACATCCATGCACTATGTAGATATCAATAATAAGTGAGATCCATATCGCTGTAGACTACAGTCGTGGCCAAAAGTTTTGAGAATGACACAAATATTAATTTCCACAAATGTTGCTGCTTCAGTGTCTTTAGATATTTTTGTCAGATGTTACTATGGAATACTGAAGTATAATTACAAGCATTTCATAAAGGCTTTTATTGACAATTACATGACGTTGATGCAAAGAGTCAATATTTGCAGTGTTGACCCTTCTTTTTCAAGACCTCTACAATCCACCCTGGCATGCTGTCAATTAACTTCTGGGCCACATCCTGACTGATGGCAGCCCATTCTTGTCAGAATTTGTGGGTTTTTGTTTGTCCACCCGCCTCTTGAGGATTGACCACAAGGATGGGATTAAGGTCTGGGGAGTTTCCTGGCCATGGACCCAAAATATCAATGTTTTGTTCTCCGAGCCACTTAGTTATCACTTTTGCCTTATGGCAAGGTTCTCCATCATGCTGGAAAAGGCATTGTTCGTCACCAAACTGTTCCTGGATGGTTGGGAGAAGTTGCTCTCGGAGGATGTGTTGGTACCATTCTTTATTCATGGCTGTGTTCTTAGGCAAAATTGTGAGTAAGCCCACTCCCTTGGCTGAGAAGCAACCCCACACATGAATGGTCTCAGGATGCTTTACTGTTGGCATGACACAGGACTGATGGTAGCGCTCACCTTGTCTTCTCTGGAAAAAAGCTTGTCCGGATGCCCCAAACAATCGGAAAGGGGATTCATCAGAGAAAACGACTTGACCCCAGTCCTCAGCAGTCCAATCCCTGTACCTTTTGCAGAATATCAGTCTGTCCCTGATGTTTTTCCTGGAGAGAAGTGGCTTCTTTGCTGCCCTTCTTGATACCAGGCCATCCTCCAAGTCTTTGCCTCACTGTGCGTGCAGATGCACTCACACCTGCCTGCTGCCATTCCTGAGCAAGCTCTGTACTGGTGGTGCCCCGATCCCGCAGCTGAATCAACTTTAGGAAACGGTTCTGGCGCTTGCTGGACTTTCTTGGGCGCCCTGAAGCCTTCTTCACAATTGAACCGCTCTCCTTGAAGTTCTTGATGATCCGATAAATGTTTTTTTTAGGTACAATCTTACTGGCAGCAATATCCTTGACTGTGAAGCCCTTTTTGTGCAAAGCAATGACGGCACATGTTTCCTTGCATGTAACCATGGTTGACAGAGGAAGAACAATGATTCCAAGCACCACTCTCCGTTTGAAGCTTCCAGTCTGTTATTCAAACTCAATCAGCATGACAGAGTGATCTCCAGCCTTGTCCTCGTCAACACTCACACCTGTGTTAACGAGAGAATCACTGACATGTCAGCTGGTCCTTTTGTGGCAGGGCTGAAATGCAGTGGAAATGTTTTTTGGGGGATTCAGTTAATTTGCATGGCAAAGAGGGATTTAGCAATTCATCTGATCACTCTTCATAACATTCTGGAGTATATGCAAATTGCCATCATACAAACTGAGGCAGCAGACTTTGTTAAAATTAATATTTGTGTCATTCTCAAAACCTTTGGCCACGACTGTACACCACTGCTGTCATCCAAACCTTTATTCAAATTGGATAATCTTTGGATGCTGACAGCAGTCACACCATTGGAAGACAGCTTGGATTGTAGCCTACAAAAGCCTATTCCTGCTCTTTTCCCACGATCCATCAAACATATTTGGTGTGTCATCATAGTGGTCAGGCTTACTCACTATCCGTTACTTCCCAACCCTGACAATAAATCACCTCCAACGTCGTTTTAGAGAATTTGGAAGTACGTCCGACCGGCCTCAACTGCAGACCACACGTTACCACGCCAGCCCAGGACTTCCGCATCCAGCTTCTTCACCTGCAGGATTGTCTGAGACCAGCCAACTGGACATTTGGAGTATTTCTGTCTGTGAAAAACTCATTCTGATTGGCCCAGTCATGTGAAATTCATAGATTAGGGCCTAACTGACTGATTACCTTATATGAACTGTAACTCAGTAAAATCATTGAAATTGTTGTTTATTTTTGTTCGGTATATATGAGCCAGCTTCACATAGCAAATAAGAATTGAAATCAATTCATTTCTAGTTAAAGTGAGAAAATCACTGCCAAGGAGCAGCAATTATTAAAAGTCCGAATAGATCAAAAAAAATATGACAACATACATGGCTCAACATAATTTATTTTTGTTTTATGTTAAAATGTACAGAGTTCTTTGAAAGTACTTGCTAAGAAAGAAAAACAAATAAATGGAAATACATACAGGGACAAAGTAGAGAGACAGAGGCAGCAGGGCACTATCAACCATCGCTATGCACCCAGCCAGCCTCACCTCTATCTTGTACTCTCTTAGCTCACAATGCACCATGTACAATTACAAAGGATACAAAAAGGGAAGCGATATAAACAGACAAATATACTGAGCTCATTTTTACATGCCTCTTAAAACGCAAGGAAGTCGTCCTATACACACACACAAAAAAAAAATCAAAACAAAAGAACGCCTAAGTGGCCTTCAGATATGTTTTTTCCTTTTGTTTTAAAATAGCATTAATATACTACACAAAGATAGAAAACTCTAGAGATGAGATGGAATGGAGAGGTTAAAAGGCATCTTAAATTCACTAAAAGTGAGAATTTTTTTTTGTTTTGAATTTCTTAATAATATTACCTCGAGTCGAGCTAAAAAAATGTAGTTTTTTTTTCCTGAAACAGAAGTGAAAAAAATGACAGTACCAATGTCAGAATATTTATTTTTTATATTATAGAAAAAACATTCTCTACAATAGGTTTTCTAAAGTCAAAAAGAGTCAGCTTGTGTCATAAAAGAAAGCTGCCCAGTCTGATAAAGTTCAGAGAAATTAAACAAAAAAACAAATAATATATGAAAACGTCATGTCTGTAAGAAAAGTATCTTCATTTTGACTTTGAATACTGGAACATTGAGACAACTGGGTCAATTCCTCCACCACCCGTCCCATCCTAACACAGTAACCATCCAGATGTCTGTGTGTGTGGGGGGGCAAGGCGTACACAATGCACAGTATTTGGCATTGGCCACCTCTCCGTATGTCGATGGTCCATAGAGCGCAGACATCTCTACTAATCAATGGAAGTGCACTGCAGACTTGCACAGATAGACTCCTTTTAACAGAAAACAGTGTTCAGAGAGGATGCCTTGACCTCGGTTTGTGGGTTACTAACACTTGAATGAAGTGGCTCAGCTAATTCCAACAGCTGGTTTTCCTTAAAGCAGTGAGTTACTCCACCTGGCAGACCTCATCTCTTTCCCTGGAAGGTAAACTGCATGGGGATGACAGACATACACCATCAAATGGGTAAAAAAGCCTAATAATAGCCTTCTGTAGAGTGTGACCAACATTTTTTTTTAAATGTTTTAATAAAATGTAAGTGCTGCAATGTCTTCTGCCTGCCACTGAGGGGAGACTAGATGGCTCACTGACTGACAATGCTGGACTGTGAATCGACAGGAAGTAGCAGAATATTTACATCTAAACATTCCAGAACGAACAGCTACAGCATCCTGGGTGGAGTGGTGCCCCCCCCCAGATACACACCCTCCTACCAGGAAGACAGACTCCTGACACTGTTGTGACACTTAGGACCCATGAATCTCAACTCTGAGACTGAAGTGCCCCGGCTCACCAAGTGGCAATGGAGAGGTGTGTGTGAGAGCGAGAGAGAGAGTGTGTGTGTGAGTGAGAGTGTGTGTGTGTGTCGGCACTAGAGGGTGTACCACCATTTCAGTATGCCTTACTTCAAGACCAAAGCATAGAGAGGTTGGACTGCACGCAAGTTGTTTTCAACGGTTGTCAAAATAAAAACAATGAAAGTATTCAAATATATTGAAAGAAAAGTCCATCTACAATTATAATCAGTCTCTTTTTTTCCAAGTTAAGGCTTCCTATGTCAATTATAATATTGTGTGCATGGTTTAATATATTTAGTTAACCTCTCAGTTTTGACAATGTAAGGTCCTCCAAAGTCCATGTTTCAGCCCATCTTCTTCCTCCTCCTCCTCCACTCTCCTCCCAGTAAACAGTGGAGGGGAGCCTTCCGTTAGCGTAGAAACTCTGCCAGAGAGGAGCGTGTCGTGTAGGTCTGACTAGACTAGTGCAGTCTGCCAGACAGTACCAGAGGTCCAGTTACACGTTATGTATCGTGCCAGCATACTCCCTACACAGCCAGCTTGGGGGTGGGGGATGAATCCAACTGAATAGAACAAAATTACACATACAAAACATTGAAAATAGTCTCCCCTTGCTCTCCCCTTATGCTCGCTCTGGCTTTGGAGAGGGTGGATTCAACACCAAGTAATACAGTAAAGAGAGGCGACAGCGGAGTCCCTCCCTACATCAGAGTGCCAGGTCGGAGAGTGTCCCCCCCATCTCTTGAGAGCTGCGGCGTTGCTGTGGGGTTCTCTACTCATCTGCTCATGTAAGGCGACTGTTTGGGGACGCCGGCGTAACTGTGGTGGGTGGGGCCCGTGTACATCATGTTGCCGTGGTGATTGGGCTGCATAGGCTGCTGCGGGTACCCCTGCCCCCCCATCATGCCCATCTGCATTTGCATGGGGTACTGGGCGGGCTGGTTCATGTAAGGGGGGTTCCCGTGGTAACCGCTGTTCATCATAGGCTGTGGCATGCGGTAGCCGGCCGACATGGCGTTCAGCTGGTTCATGTTCATGGTGTTGTAACCGGCCGGCGTGGGCATGAGGTTGGGCATCATACTGCGCTGCACTGCCAGGGTACGGGGCGAGCCTTGCATGGCCACGGACCCAGAGCTGCGGCCGTACAGCTGCTGCTGGTGCGGGGAGGGAGCGGGGGCCAACTGGGCCTTGGAGCGGATGGCGATGTGGCCCTTCACTGTGGCCATCTGGCCCTGCAGCCTCTGGGTGTGGGGCGGGGGAGGCAGGCCGATGTTGCCTGTGGGCATGTTGCACTGCAGCTGCAGGGAGCCCAGGTTCATGGAGCCAGAGCTCATTTGTGGAGGGGGGCTCATGGTGGCCTGGCCCTGGGTTAAGGGAGGGTGTGGTGAGGGGGAGAGCTGGGCCAGACCGGGGTTAGACAGAGAAACACTGGTGGCGTATGACGTGACAGAGGCCGAGTGCGAGTAGGGCATGGCGTGGGGGTCCATTATGGTGTTGGTGAGCTGCTGCAGCTTAGCCAGGCTGAACGTGGCCGAGGGCTGGGGGTAACCCCCTGCACCAAAGTCCTGGCCCATCCGCTCGTAGAGGCTGCGGCCCCCACCCTGGGAGGCACTCTCAGGGATCTCCATGATCATTGGCGTGGAGCCAAAGCCGTTCCCCATACTGCACTGGGATAGGGGCTGCTGCTGCTGGGGCGTGTGGGGGTTTGGAGGGGCAGAGGGCTGGGGGTTGGGAGCCTGCTGCTGCTGAGTGGGCTGCTGCACTTTTTTCTGGGACTGCTGGCTGGCGCTGGGCGGCCTCTCGTTCACAAAGCTCTGAGGGGACTTGATGCCTTGGTGGGTGTTAACAGACGGCGGACGGGGTGGCAGCGGAGGCTGAGACACACTGTTGTTGCCACCCATGTTGGCTCCCGGACCATTATTGGGCCCTGGCCCGGTCTGTTGGATGAGGTTGCAGCTGCCCATGGTGAGCTGTGATGTCACGACGCCGCTGGGAGACGTGAGGCCGGGCGCCGGGACAAAGGAGCAGCTGTTGCCCTGTGAGGAGGGCGTGGCCGAGTTAGAGGAAGAGCCCGCCGCCGACGAGGTCGAGGCGACCGCATGGTTACCGCTGTTGTTCCCTCCCCGCTGCCCATGGTAGAATCGTAGCTGCTGGGATTGTCATAGTTCTCTGTGGTGCTCTCGATGCTACCCAGGTCACTGAATCCACTGTCCACCACCTGCTGGGAGTGGTCCGACACAGACGGCACGTCCATCATGGGACTGGTCTCCATGTTCTGCAGGGACGGGGCTGACAGAGAGCTGGGGTGCTCAGGGGTGATCTGGGTGTACACCCCTCCCCCTGTTCCCCCAGTAGGGCCTGGCGTGCCCTCTCTCTGCTGCCCCAGCCCAGACTCCATCACCCCTCCTGGAGTCACGCCTGCTGGGCTGTTGACGGAGCGGACTGATTGGCTGGGTAAGGGGGTCATGGGGGGGTTGGTATGGGGTAGGGGGCTGCTGTGTTGGGAGGCTCCACACTCCTCCACCAAAGCCAGGTGGGTAGCCTCCTCCTCTGTCTCCCCGGCGTGGCTGTAGCTCTGCAGGGTGCGGCAGGCGGCCAGCGTCTCTTCACAATCCTGATAGGCTCCGTGGGAGACCCCGTGGCTCTCTGGCTCCTCGTCCTGGGCCTCTCCCTGGGTCAGAGACTGGACCGCCTGCACCGTCTCCAGGTCCAGCTCGTTGTTGTGGTGGTGCTGGCCGTGGTGGGACCCATGGTGGTGGGTCAGCTCCTCCTTGAAGGAGTCGGGGTGCTGGTGGGGGTGAGGGTGCTGGGGCTCCATCAGCACCGTGACAGCCTTGTCCTCGGGGTGCAGCGGCTGCTGCTCTAGGGGCTCGGAGGGGACTGAGATGGCTGTCACAGTCTCCACCGCCGCAGCTGCCGCTGCTGACTCCTCCGCCTCTCGCCGCCGCCTCCTCTCGTCTTGTGCTGCGTCCAGCGGCCGGCACTTCACCTCCTGCAGCTCCTCCTCTGCCTCTTCGTCGTCCTCCTCCTCTTGCTTGCTGACATAGCCGTCTCTGGCCTGCACGCTTCCCTGCATGTCTAAAAAACCTTCCCCACCCTGGGGTTCCTCTTTGACGGGCGGAGAGCAGGCGGGGGAGGCAGGCTCTTCCTCCTCCTCAGAGTCCTGGCTCGTCCTCTTCTTGCTGTTGCTCTTGTCCTCCAGGTGTCCGTCTCCTTCGTCGTCTGCATCATGGTCTTCGCTGCGTCTGCTCCCCGAGCCTGGCATTGCCACGGTCCTCCTGCTGCTGCTGTCCAGGCTCGCACACTCCTCGTCCTCCCTCTCCTCGTCTTCCTCATCCTCCCTGTCAGCCATGTCTCTGTTCTTGTCTGGCCTGCTGGGCTGGGGGGCACTGGGGCCTCCGGTAGAAGACGGGGAGAGCAGGGAGCGGGTCGGTGGATGGCTCTGTTTGTCCTCTACCCAGCCCCTCTCTGTCTCCTCCTCCTCCTCCTCCTCCTCCTCCTCTGGCTCCGAGACAGGGAGCGGCTTAGGGACGGGTTGTTGTAGCAGGGATGGGTTTTTGGGCGGTCGCCCCCGCCTCTTGGGGATCTTCTGCTCCACAGGCTTGGGGGGGTAGTCGTCCTCTTCATCAGAGTCTTTGCGTTTGTCGTTGTCGGTAGCTGCAGCTCTGGAGGACCTCTTGCAGGCTCGGTCCTCTAGCTGCTGGGGAGGCTTGTCTAGCTGCTGCCCCCCTCCCAGACCCAGCCTCGGTCGCTCTGCTTCTTGCCTCTTGGCCTCCTCCTGGGCCCGCTGTAGGTACCAGCTCTGGGGCTTGCGGCCCGGCTTCATCTTGATCTTGGGGGGCGGAGGGTCGCCCGAGGTGGTCAGACTGGTGTCCCCTGCGTTCTGGTTGGCCCCGCTGCCAGGTGATCTGCCCGGCCATTTTCTCAAGTGCAGGGGCTTGCGGGGCTTGCCCTTGGGCCAGCCTTTCTTCTTCTTGACGGGGGACTCTGGGGTGTCTGCGGAGGCCGTGGGCTCTGGGTTCCGTAGGGAGGCAACTGACTTCAGAACAGGAGTGGGTTCTATACGAGAACAGAGGGAGAGAGATATCCATTGTTACACGTACAGATCTACTCAAGCAAGTACTGTATATCAATGCCTAGCTACTGTACACCTATACATTGCTACATACAGTGGGGCAAAAAAGTATTTAGTCAGCCACCAATTGTGCAAGTTCTCCCACTTAAAAAGATGAGGCCTGTAATTTTCATCATACAGTGCCTTGCGAAAGTATTCGGCCCCCTTGAACTTTGCGACCTTTTGCCACATTTCAGGCTTCAAACATAAAGATATAAAACTGTATTTTCTTGTGAAGAATCAACAACAAGTGGGACACAATCATGAAGTGGAACGACATTTATTGGATATTTCAAACTTTTTTAACAAATCAAAAACTGAAAAATTGGGCGTGCAAAATTAATCAGCCCCCTTAAGTTAATACTTTGTAGCGCCACCTTTTGCTGCGATTACAGCTGTAAGTCGCTTGGGGTATGTCTATCAGTTTTGCAATTTTTTTTCCCATTCCTCCTTGCAAAACAGCTCGAGCTCAGTGAGGTTGGATGCAGAGCATTTGTGAACAGCAGTTTTCAGTTCTTTCCACAGATTCTCGATTGGATTCAGGTCTGGACTTTGACTTGGCCATTCTAACACCTGGATATGTTTATTTTTGAACCATTCCATTGTAGATTTTGCTTTATGTTTTGGATCATTGTCTTGTTGGAAGACAAATCTCCATCCCAGTCTCAGGTCTTTTGCAGACTCCATCAGGTTTTCTTCCAGAATGGTCCTTGTATTTGGCTCCATCCATCTTCCCATCAATTTTAACCATCTTCCCTGTCCCTGCTGAAGAAAAGCAGGCCCAAACCATGATGCTGCCACCACCATGTTTGACAGTGGGACGTTATGTAACGTTTTGCATTGTTGCCAAAAAGTTCAATTTTGGTTTCATCTGACCAGAGCACCTTCTTCCACATGTTTGGTGTGTCTCCCAGGTGGCTTGTGGCAAACTTTAAACGACACTTTTTATGGATATCTTTAAGAAATGGCTTTCTTCTTGCCACTCTTCCATAAAGGCCAGATTTGTGCAATATACGACTGATTGTTGTCCTATGGACAGAGTCTCCCACCTCAGCTGTAGATCTCTGCAGTTCATCCAGAGTGATCATGGGCCTCTTGGCTGCATCTCCTGATCAGTCTTCTCCTTGTATGAGCTGAAAGTTTAGAGGGACGGCCAGGTCTTGGTAGATTTGCAGTGGTCTGATATTCCTTCCATTTCAATATTATCGCTTGCACAGTGCTCCTTGGGATGTTTAAAGCTTGGGAAATCTTTTTGTATCCAAATCCGGCTTTAAACTTCTTCACAACAGTATCTCGGACCTGCCTGGTGTGTTCCTTGTTCTTCATGATGCTCTCTGCGCTTTTAGCGGACCTCTGAGACTATCACATTGCAGGTGCATTTATACGGATACTTGATTACACACAGGTGGATTGTATTTATCATCATTAGTCATTTAGGTCAACATTGGATCATTCAGAGATCCTCACTGAACTTCTGGAGAGAGTTTGCTGCACTGAAAGTAAAGGGGCTGAATAATTTTGCACGCCCAATTTTTCAGTTTTTGATTTGTTAAAAAAGTTTGAAATATCCAATAAATGTCGTTCCACATCATGATTGTGTCCCACTTGTTGTTGATTCTTCACAAAAAATACAGTTTTATATCTTTATGTTTGAAGCCTGAAATGTGGCAAAAGGTCGCAAAGTTCAAGGGGGCCGAATACTTTCGCAAGGCACTGTAGGTACACTTCAACTATGACAGACAAAATGAGAAAAAAAAATCCTAGAAAATCACATTGTAGGATTTTTAATTAATTAATTTGCAAATTATGGTGGAAAATAAGTATTTGGTCAATAACAAAAGTTTATCTCAATACTTTGTTATATACCCTTTGTTGCAATGAGAGAGGTCAAACGTTTTCTGTAGGTTTTCACACACTGTTGCTGGTATTTTGGCCCATTCCTCCATGCAGATCTCCTCTAGAGCAGTGATGTTTTGGGGCTGTTACTGGGCAACACGGACTTTCAACTCCCTCCAAAGATTTTCTATGGGGTTGAGATCTGGAGACTGGCTAGGCCACTCCAGGACCTTGAAATGCTTCTTACGAAGCCACTCCTTCGTTGCCCGGGCGGTGTGTTTGGGATCATTGTCATGCTGAAAGACCCAGCCACGTTTCATCTTCAATGCCCTTGCTGATGGAAGGAGGTTTTCACTCAAAATCTCACGATACATGGCCCCATTCATTCTTTCCTTTACACGGATCAGTCGTCCTGGTCCCTTTGCAGAAAAACAGCCCCAAAGCATGATGTTTCCACCCCCATGTTTCACAGTAGGTATGGTGTTCTTTGGATGCAACTCAGCATTCTTTGTCCTCCAAACACAACGAGTTGAGGTTTTACCAAAAAGTTATATTTTGGTTTCATCTGACCATATGACATTCTCCCAATCTTCTTCTGGATCATCCAAATGCTCTCTAGCAAACTTCAGACGGGCCTGGACATGTACTGGCTTAAGCAGGGGGACACGTCTGGCACTGCAGGATTTGAGTCCCTGGCGGCGTAGTATGTTACTGATGGTAGGCTTTGTTACTTTGGTCCCAGCTCTCTGCAGGTCATTCACTAGGTCCCCCCGTGTGGTTCTGGGATTTTTGCTCACCGTTCTTGTGATCATTTTGACCCCACGGGGTGAGATCTTGCGTGGAGCCCCAGATCGAGGGAGATTATCAGTGGTCTTGTATGTCTTCCATTTCCTAATAATTGCTCCCACAGTTGATTTCTTCAAACCAAGCTGCTTACCTATTGCAGATTCAGTCTTCCCAGCCTGGTGCAGGTCTACAATTTTGTTGCTGGTGTCCTTTGACAGCTCTTTGGTCTTGGCCATAGTGGAGTCTGACTGTTTGAGGTTGTGGACAGGTGTCTTTTATACTGATAACAAGTTCAAACAGGTGCCATTAATACAGGTGGAGGACAGAGGGGCCTCTTAAAGAAGAAGTTACAGGTCTGTGAGAGCCAGAAATCTTGCTTATTTGTAGGTGACCAAATACTTATTTTCCACCATAATTTGCAAATAAATTCATTAAAAATCCTACAATGTGATTTTCTGGATTTTTTTCCCCCTCATTTTGTCTGTCATAGTTGAAGCGTACCTATGATGAAAATTACAGGCCCTTCATCTTTTTAAGTGGGAGAACTTGCACAATTGGTGGCTGACTAAATACTTTTTTGCCCAACTGTAAATAACTGCTCTGTTAGCCCTGTGGACTCACCGTCCTCCTCAGACTCTGTGAGACTGGCTCGTCGGCCCCGCTTGGCCGTAGGGTCCGTGTGTCGGAGGGCGGAGCGGCCCGGGGGGTAGCGCCTCAGGGGGGTCTCCTCCTCCAGCCGGGGCATTGGCCTCTCAGAGTCAGAGTCCACGAAGGGCTCATCTAGCACCTCGGTGGTCTCGGAGATGGTCTCGGTCACCACACTGCTATGGGCGTGGCTGTGGCTGCGCTGACGCATGCGCCTCTTCCTCAACGGTTTCTGGGGAGACATGGAAAAGCTATTGAAAACAGTAAAACGTTGCAAGCAGAAAGTGTGAATTTCTTATTTTGGAAGAGGTCAACACATATGTCACTAATGTTTCTTTCGAGGTCACAACGTTCTTATCATTTGGAGTGACCTATATCAAGCAGTTCAGCAGATCCAGTCTTTCCATTCACCTTGCATTTGAGCCCCAGGGTGGGTTTTGTGAGGATGGGTGGGGTGTGATCCCCCGTCTCCACGTCATCGTCGCCATCCTCTTCCTCGCTGCTTTCACTGAAGCAGCTCCGTCTGACCGGCGACAGGTCGCTGAGCCTGGGTGACAGGGGCAACTGGGGCAAGGCCTCCCCGGGCCCCTCACTCAGCCTGCGCTTGGGGCCCCACTTCTTCCTGGGAGGCCGCCCTCTGCTGCGTGGGGGTGGGACAACAGATTGCCTGCCAAGCATCTCTAGGGGCCTGATGGTGCCTGTAGAATCCGCCTGCTGCCTGTCTGAGGAGAAGAGGGAGGGTGGGCTGCTGCCGAATGTGGGGCTGGCATTAGTGCCCTCAGTTCTGTCCTCCTCCTCCTCCTCCTCCTCATCATCATCCTGCACTTCCACCCGGCTCTTTGGGGGTCGTCCCGGGCCCGGCCGCCTCTCGGCCCGCGGCCCATCCTTCACCTTGCCCCAGGGCCAGTTCTTGGGCGGGCGGCCCCTGCCCCGGCGCTCTCCGTTGGCGGGGGGAGGGGGGCGGTGGTCAGGGATGGGCAAAGGGCAGCGGACTGGGGAGGAGGCCGGAGAGCTTTGGCTAGCGGGGAACCCCGGGAAGCACTTTCTCTCCTCTTCTTCCTCGCCTCCTCGGATGAGCCAGGAGAACGGAGACACCTTGTGGCTAGGCTTGATCTGTTTCAAAATATCAAATTAACTCCATAATGTACCACCCTAATACACACAATATTGTAATTTCTTTTAGAACATGAAGCGTCATTATCCTCACCTCCTTGCAGGTGTCCTCCTCTCTCTCCTCCTCCTCCTCCTCTCCCTCCGACACCACAGTGTTGGTGATGATGACGGGGGTCCAGCGGAGAGAGTCAGGGTCCACCTCTAGCAGCCGGGGCCTGGCGATGAGGCGAACCATGTGGGTGGACACCAGCTTCTCCTTGCGCACCAGGACTAGCCTACAGGACAGGGGGACAGAGACAGGGGAGGTCAAGGTGTTGTTCAGACAGATGGGTAAAACCCCACAGGGAGGGAAGAACCACTCTGAACAAATAACTCCCAAACAGACACGTGTTCCATGCTGTAGAATAGTCTTGTCAGCTTTCAAATGGCCTTGGTAGCCAGCATGTCGTTGCTCATTTCTGAGTCGTTGAATTTGTGACGGCATCGTGGTTACGCCTCTGACGGTGCGAGCGCATGTCTCACCGCTCCCCTCTCTGCTCCAGCATGTTGAGGTGGTGCAGCGTGGCGGTGATGTCCTGGGGGCAGATGCCCGTGATCTTGCTGAGGCGTCGGATAGTGAGCTGGCGGTCGCGGACCTCATGGAGACACTCCAGCACCACGCTGCGCCAATAGGCAGTGTAGGACAGCCGTCCCAGGTCTGACAGGGGCTTCTCTGGGGAGCCGGGCTGGCCCTCCCGCTTGGACAGCAGGTAGCCTGGAGGGGAGAGGAGAGAGAGACGGGAGCGGGCGGAGAACAAGGTTCATTTTAAAAATCAGTCGGCGGCACGAGGCGCATTTACATTTGACGGCATTTCTGTCTGACTATTGGTGTATACGATTCAGTCAGACCGTGTGAAATAAATTCATGCTACCTTTTCTACCACTACTTGCCCTGTTACTACATGATAGTGGTCCAGCTTTTCCTCAGAATAACCAACACCTTCTAAACCATCCAATTCAACCAGCTAAGCAGAGTAGGAAGGGGTCAATGCGGTTTTGATTATTCAGCTCAACAAGGAATTGGACCGGACGTTATTCATTACAGGCACTTTGAGTCAGATTCCAACATGTTGCTAGTTCAATTGAATGGGATTGACTGCTATTCCGATGGCATTGATCAAGAACTCTACAGCAGTTTAGAACCCCTGGTTCGGCATCAGAGAGGTCTGGGGAGCGGAGGTAAGAGCCTAGCCTGAGTGGAGCTCCTTACTGAAGTCGATGAGGAAGCGGCCGTAGCCCTTGCGCTGGTACTGGGGAAGAATCATGATGCAGGACACGTTGTACTTCTGTTGACAGTGTTTCTCCTGGAGAGGAGAGAGAGAAGTAGAGAGAGGTAGGCATGGAAACACACTCAGAGCAAGCCTGTGCTAGTACATACAGCAGGAGTCTTGTGTGTGTGAGCGTGGTAAGATAATTGCTGTGTTTTGGCCGATTCCAGGAGCACCTGCAGCCGTAGACAGACAGACAGGGGGGTGAGACAGCATCAAAGCAGCGGTGGTTTCTCTGCATACAGAGGGATTCACCGGAGTAGAAGGAAGGTGCGTCTAGACCAGGGTTCCCCGGAGAGCTACCGTCCAATTGGTTATCACCAATCTAGCACAGCTGATTCTAATAATTAGCTGGTTGATAAACTGAAAAATCAGGTCAGTTACATTGGGTTGGAGCAAAAAACCTACAGGAGGGTAGCTCTCCAGGAACAGGGTTGGAGAGCCCTGGTGTAGACACCGACCTAAAGACACATTGTCATTTGTGATGGCGTCATGATTTTGACTGTGTGTGCGTGTCTCACCACTCCCCTCTCTGCTCCAGTATGAGGTGGTGCAGCGCGGCGGTGATGTCCTGGGAGCAGCGCAATAGTGTGTGTGTACTAAGATAATTGCTGTGTTTTGGCAGGCAGCCTATGTGAAAAAGAGCCCCTACATCCATACAGACACGGGGGAGACAGAGAAAGTGTCAAAGCAGCCGTGGTCGTTTCTCTGCACACTGAGGGATTCACCAGCGTTAAACGAAGGTGCACCTAGACAGTGATCTACAGACAGTTTGGGCTTTTCCACTCGGAACGGTTAAGGTTAGGATTTTTGGGATGGTAAGCTGGTCCTAGATCTGTACTTAAAGAAACTTGTGGGTTCACCCTGTTGTGTTTCCTAATGTACAACTTCCTCCAGGACTGACGCAAGAGGTGGAGTTCGCCCCATTAGTTTGCGCTACATAAATCAATGTTTTTTTCCCTGTGATCGAATAAACATTGCATCTCGGCCCCTTTTCAATGCAGCAAAATGAAGTTGGATTTAGTTTTAGGCAGAGCCAGAGCGCACGGAGTAGAATTCTATTGACGGGGGCTAGTCCACGAGAGGTCTTTCAAGCACCCACAAGTGAACACGCTTTTCAGATCAGTGCAGTGCGAGTGCACAATTGTTGCTATTCTTTGCAAGTCTGCGCGTTATAAAGCCCAGTTATAGATAAGTATAGGTCAGTAATGGGGAGTTACTGCTTCCTACAAGAGCACAAAACGTGTCGGCCACATTTCAAGCCGTCTATGAAAAGCCGGTCAGGCCAACTAAAAAAAAAAAAAAGCTTGTGTCTTAGTTAAAGGGGCAGTGTTGTATTTTGAGACTGGCTTGAATATGCAAATAAGCCAATAGGCAAAGGGTAGCTTACGCCTAATTCTGTGTATGGTAACGGTTACATTTTGTTGAATGTTTTTTTTGCGTCATTCAATAAAATGCCATTTACAGTCATCTATTTGGCCCATGGTGTTACAGACCAAGAAAACAAAATCATTCATCAATGTCAAGCCCTTCATAATATACAAACTTCTTTTAAAGTCTCACGTAAATGTAGGCCCGCATTGACCACCACATATATAGGCTACATGGAGAAATCAAAAGCTACAGTATTTCCCTTTGAAAATGTTATGGGATTTGCTCCTTTGGTTTTATTGGTAGGCCAGTCTGATAGACCTACATTATGCTCAAATAGCCTATTGGCTACTGTCTAAAACTGTAAGGGTACAGCCTCAGTGTTCACTGTAAACGCACCCCGGGAAGTTACGCTAAAAAACGTTTCCGCTCACAAGACCTCAAATTTGCTCATTGCCCCCCCAAGAAATTTGACGGAACGTTGCTTATGTGTGTATATAAATCTATCTATCTATAAATGTATTTGGTGGTTAGACGTACCTTGGAGAAATAGCCCACCAGGTGGCAGCCCTTGCTGTCGTTCTGTGTGAGAACGTAAAAGAGGAAGGGCTCCACGTCGTAGTACAGCGTCTTGTGGTCCAGGAACAGCTTGGCCAACAGACACAGGTTCTGACAGTAGATTGTGCTCATGTTCCCATCCACCTGAGACCACACACACACACAACATGAATGAAATGAAAACCTATATTTCCTAGAAGGAAATTTGATTTGCACATCATGAGCACAGACATCAACCACCAATCTGACAAAGACAATTATTCACAATTGACTACAATGACCCAAGGTCAAAAGGACAGTCTTCATTGCACCATTCAGCCCGTTTCCGAACCGCAACGTCAGTAACTCTGAGACACTCATGGGATACGGGAGGGGAGTCGATAGCTTTTATAGCCTCAGACAATGATGCCAACGATGTGAAGCCATGGCATCCCTGGTGTCCCAGGCTGGGCGAGCGAGGGGCTCCCTGGCAGGCAGCCAGACCTCCCAGCTATTCTACTCTGCTGCTGAGTGAGGACAGGAGGGGACGAGGCGGGCTGGAGAGGCAGCGAAACTGCAGACGCTATCCTACAAGACAGACGGACGGCCATGGACTGACTGGCCCTCAATTAGAGGCCTGCAGTATGTACTGGTACAGCGGTTCTCAACCGTCTACACATTGGATGTCGCTGGTCAGGAACTCAGACGGTTAGCTGACACCACGATAGTTGGTTCCGAAGTGATAGTTTTAACACAAGCAGTCCCGGTTCCAGGTACAACAAAACAAAAAGATAGTAGTTGTACTAGATAACAATCTAGGTACGGTAGCTTCACATAAGGCGGTGCTCTGTGTTGTGGGTCAATATTATAACAAGGTAGTTTTGGGAACAGTTGACACCTCAGTGGGGGAACAAGAGTCTTTGACAAATGCCTGTGAGACACTGCCACTCTTGGCAGAGGACATAGAAGGAGCAGGGTGGTTTTGTGGCGGGGGAGGTGACCTCGCCTCCCCCATCTTGTATCCCTCTTTCAGTCTCACCTCAAACACGGAGACGTCGTCCTTCCTGTAGATCTCGTCGGCTGGAGGGTGGAACCAGGCGCACTTCCTCATGTGCTGGAAGAGGATGCTGCGACTCTTGACGTAACGCAGGCAGAACTCACACAGGTAGAGCTTAGGCAACCTGGGCCAGGCAGAGGAGGGAGAAGATTGAGGGGGAAAGGGTGAGACATCCCGTTACACGAGCGCAAACTAACAGTGGACTGACTCAGAGTGGAGCGTGTGTGGGGAAAAGCAGCGTGGGTCGTGTCGTTCGTTACCTGCTGTACTCTTGTGGGTACGGAGAAGAGTACCAAGTCTGGATCTCAAACTTGCCGAACTCGATGACAGACGGGCAACGCATTTGGGGATCTGGAGGGCCGGTCACCCCGACTTTCTGCAAAGGCAAAAAAATATAGACCAAAGAAGACAAAAAAGAAAGGGAGATAGACACACACGGAGCGAGAGAAAGAGAGGAGGGTTCAGTTTTGGAGCTACAGCATCAAGCGAAGGCCAGGTTTTCCAACAGGGGATTAAGAAGAGCATGGAGCAGACAGAGATTACACACCAGGGATTACTGGGCTTTCTGACTGCCCCCTGCCTAACCCAGCACAGCGTGTGGTTGTGTTTGCCTGACACGCACCAGCACTCAAACACAAGCACACACACTTAAGTGACAGGAAGACACATACTCACACAGGCACAGTAAAGCAGAAACAAACGGGTCTCCTGTGCTCATAGGATTATTATTAGCTCTCTGGTCTGTCTTGAGTGGAAACTCTAGGCATCTGCCACTGGGTGCTGTTGACACGCTGGTAAGCACACGCTTCCACACACACAGAGAGGCCCCTCACCCATGCCTACAGTGTCAGGTCTTCTTCACTGACTGCCATGACAGGGGAGAGAGGATCCACTCTAAGACAAAAGCGAGCAGTACCAGAATGCGTCTATTCTACACCATTTGTAAACAAACCACAACACAAAAAAGGGAAGCCATCAATTATAAAATCCAAAGTGGACATTTTAATCGCTGAGTGTGCACCTCTACCTTTCACCTGCCTGTCCTATTCTCCTACCGAGCAAGACTAGAGAAAAGTCTGACGGGAGAAGGAGGAGAATAAAACAACGTTGGCAATGAGAGTTTCTCCTGTGATGTACAGCAACGCTCTGAAGCTCTGCAGCGTCTGTACCAGTGAGGAATCACAACGGAATAGACACTGATAGAAAGATATGGAGGGAAGCTGATCTCTCACACACACAGAGAGAGAGACACAAAGAGAGACACACAGAGAGACAGTCAAAGAGACAGAAACACAGAGCGAGAGAGACAGAGACAGGACAGAGACAGACAGGACAGAGAGCAAAAGACAGAGAGACAGACAGCGAGAGTGAGACAGACAGCGAGAGTGAGACGGACAGCGAGAGTGAGACGGACAGCGAGACTTTCTTTCTTTCCTTCTCTGTCTGTGGTTACCTGTAGTGCCAGCTCCTGGATGCGTCTGAAGAGTTCCACGTCTTTCTCGGTCAGGTTCTCATGTCCTGGCAGCTTGTCCTCATCCTCGCGCCAGTCACTACTGTCCTGATTGTCTGTGGAGGGAAGAAACAGCCGGCGGGACACTTACAGAAAGGGAACAGAACAGTCATGTCTTAAGGTTCTGACAGACACCAAGTGCTGGAACTTGTAAATGGTATTTGGGATTTTATTAGGATCCCCATTAGCTGTTGCGAAAGCAGCAGCTACTCTTTCTAAGGTCCGCACCAAACACGACATAATACAGAACATTAATAGACAAGAACAGCTCAAGGACAGAACTACGTCAATTTAAAAAAATGGCACGCGTAGCCTACATATATCAGCACACACAAACTATCTAGGTCAAACAGGGGGAGAGGCGTTGGGCCGTGAGGTGTGTGGACAAACGTCTGGACAGTAAGCAAGTTCTGCAGGTGTTGAGTCTGAGGAACATCGTATGAAGTGCGTCGTTTGACTGACACAAATAAAGCCACTACAGCCTCTCCTTCACCCTCAGTATTCAACACATTATTCCAGCCTCCCCTCCTCACCTGTCCTGTCATCGCCCTCTCCCTTACGTATGGCCTTCTTACGGATGCGGTACTGCTGGGAGTAGTCCACCTCGTGCCGGGCCTTGCGTCCATCTGGCGAGGGCGTGAAGAACTTGGTGAGGGCATCAATCAGGCCCTTGGTCTTCCTGTTGAAGCGCAGGCTGCCTTGCTCCGACGAGTCCTCCCGCAGGGAAAACAGCAGCCGATCGTCGCCAGGGTAACCCTCGCAGGACGAGCTGGACGACGAGCGCGGGGAGGAGCACTGCGAGCGACGGTCCGCCTTCCGCCGGCCACGCCCACCTAGCTTCTTGAAGGGCCGGCCTGGTCTGCAACGGGAGACAGGATTGGTCAGAGACCCAGCAGGAAAAAGCAACACACTACACAGACGACTAAGGACTAGAGGTCGACCGATTAATCGGAATGGCCGATTAATTAGGGCCGATTTCAAGTTTTCATAACAATCGGAAATCGGTATTTTTGGACACCGATTTGGCCCCCAAAAAATACCTTTATTTCATCTTTATTTAACTAGGCAAGTCAGTTAAGAACAAATTCTTATTTTCAATGACGGCCTAGGAACGGTGGGTTAACTGCCTTGTTCAGGGGCAGAACGATAGATATTTACCTTATCAGCTCGGGGATTCAATCTTGCAACCTTACAGTTAACTAGTGCTTCTACACCTGCATTGCTTGCTGTTTGGGGTTTTAGGCCGGGTTTCTGTACAGCACTTTGAGATATCAGCTAATGTACGAAGGGCTATATATAAATACATTTGATTTGAACTAGTCCAACACCCTAACCACCTGCCTCTCATTGCACTCCACGTGGAGCATGCCTGTTACGCGAATGCAGTAAGCCACGGTAAGCTGCTAGCTAGCATTAAACTTATCTTATAAAAAACAATCAATCATAATCACTAGTTAACTACACATGGTTGATGATATTACTAGTTTATATAGCGTGTCCTGCGTTGCATATAATCGATGCGGTGCGTATTCGTGAAAAAGGACTGTCCTTGCTCCAATGTGTACCTAACCATAAACATCAATGCCTTTCTTAAAATCAATACACAGAAATATATTTTTAAACCTGCATATTTAGCTAAAAGAAATCCAGGTTAGCAGGTAATATTAACCAGGTGAAATTGTGTCACTTCTCTTACGTTCATTGCATGCAGAGTCTGGGTATATGCAACAGTTTGGGCCGCCTAATTTGCCAGAATTTTACGTAATTATGACATAACATTGAAGGTTGTGCAATGTAACAGCAATATTTAGACCTATGGATGCCACCCGTTAGATAAAATACGTAACGGTTCCGTATTTCACTGAAAGAATAAGCGTCTCGTTTTTTAAATTATAGTTTTCCGATTTGACCATATTAATGACCCACGGCATGTATTTCTGTGTGTTATTATGTTATAACTAAGTCTATGATTTGATAGAGCAGTCTGACAGAGATAGTAGGCACCAGCAGGCTCGTAAGCATGAATTCAAACAGCACTTTCGTGCGTTTTGCCAGCAGCTCTTTGCAATGCTTCAAGCATTGAGCTGTTTATGACTTCAAGCCTATCAACTCCCGAGATGAGGCTGGTGTAACCGATGTGAAATGGCTAGCTAGTCAGCGGGGTGCGCGCTAATACCGTTTCAAACGTCACTCGCTCTGAGACTTGGAGTGGTTGTTCCCCTTGCTCTGCATGGGTAACGCTGCTTCGAGGGTGGCTGTTGTCGATGTATTCCTGGTTCGAGCCCAGGTAGGGTAGTATTACACTGGCAATACTAAAGTGCCTATAAGAACATCCAATAGTCAAAGGTATATGAAATACAAATGGTATAGAGAGAAATAGTCATATAATTCTTATAATAACTACAACCTAAAACCTCTTACCTTGGAATATTGAAGACTCATGTTAAAAGGAACCATCAGCTTTCATATGTTCTCATGTTCTGAGCAAGGAACTTAAACGTTAGCTTTCTTACATTGCACATACTGCACTTTTACTTTCTTCTCCAACACTTTGTTTTTGCATTATTTAAACCAAATTGAACATGTTTCATTATTTATTTGAGGCTAAATTGATTTTATTGATGTATTATACTAAGTTAAAATAAGTGTTCATTCAGTATTGTTGAAATGGTCATTATTACAACAACAAAAAATAATAATTATCAAATCGGCCGATTAATAGGTATCGGCTTTTTTTGGTAGACCTCAACTAAGGACTGGTCATTTGGAAGCGTCAAGAGCCACTGAACACAGCCAAAACGTAAAAACTAAACTAATGATCGATTGTACAGATCGTCATTCATGTTTCCAATGATCGAATAGTGTCAACAAATGAGTAAGGCTCGGTCCTCGACTCCCGACATTAAAACGTCGATCGGTGAGTTTCATATTTAGATTCTTATGCTCCGACAAAGCTTCATTTCCAGCATGAAACACAGCAGACCTTTTATTTTTAGTTTTTAGGCCCTGTCATTAAACAGTTTGTGGTCATGGGAAATGGTCTACTCCGGCCAGTGAAACTGTAGCGGGGCCGATCTGAAGTTGCCTGCTGTGTTTCACGGGTCCAGCGACACGCCGTGCCCGAGCTGCTGGCTCCCGGACGGTGCTGCCGGGCAGCCGCCCTCTCCGTCGCGTTACCAACCTGTTCTTGGGTCGTCCCAGTGGTGCGTTGTAGCGCCGTTTGATTTGTGCTGCCTTTTCATGTAAGAGCTTTCTGCCCTTTTTCCTGGGCTGACACATCTGACAGATCCACATGCCTGGTGGGAGAGCAGAGCAAATCAGAGCATTGTGTATTAGCTTAGCTGGCATTAAACCTCTTCGGTACTACTACTATTCTAGGACATGCACCGACCACACAGTACTAGCAGCATTAGAACAGCAACAAAAAAAAGGATATGTTTCATTACACTGCCGGAAAATGGGTTTGTGGTCCTTCTGAGCTTTGTCATTCGTTACCAATTACCTCGTGGCCATAGTCGTTCAGATGCACAGTGGATCCATTTACTGCAGAGAGGCGCAGGTCTTTCCAGGGACTGTGTATGTTTAAGTGGGTTTTATTGGGTACGTTAGACGGGTCAGGGGTGGGGTTTACCTTTTGGCATCCGCATCAGTGGGGGGTCACAGCACTCCATGTGGAAGCCCCGGTCACAGGAGTCACAGAACAACATGTTCTCCTACACACACACAGTACATAGTTGGTCACTCCCTGCACATCATGTTTACGCTGAACTTACATTTCCACCATTTGCCGTCAACCAGTCCTGTACTTGGACGTTCAGAAGAGAGAGAACCATCTGTAGCAGCCGTCTAAAATAGTTCTCAGTCAGTTGAAAAACACTAAATCTGATCCGAGTACTGAGCCGAAGCACAACCAGGCACACAAGCACTCACCGCGTTTTTGCCTTGATCCTGACAGTTGCTGCAGGTCTTGCATTCGATGCACTGCCACCACAGAGCTTTGACTCGCACCGTGAGCTCCGGTGAGAACTTCAGACAGGACGGGTGGCCTAGGGGACACAGATCAACAACGTCGAAACACTCACAAGCCTGACAACCACACGAGATCAAAACACCACTCCAAAAGCCGTATAGATCCAGCTCAACCATGACGACAAACTGAAAGATTCAGACATCTAACAGAACACCCTGTCGAAACATACATTTAGCCTAGTTTGACGAATCAAAAACTACATCTGACCTAGTATTCAAATGAAACCCGAGACATAAATCCAAGGTGCAGGCAGGGAGGGGAAGTAGCAGGCAGCGCTTCATTGATGTCCCAGCATGTATAAACCGTGCTGCCACAGTGCTACTCACCGCTGTTGCCACAGTCTGCACAGGAGATGAGCTCCTCTGGCTTCTTGTCGCGGTTCGACTCCTTGGTCCCCAGGCAGAAGCTGCAGATAGGGATGGGCTCTGCCACAGGCTGAGAGAGAGAGACAGACAGAGAGTGAGATATATAGATAAACGGGAGTCAGACGGGGGGTGGAGAGTGGAAGGACAGGGACACAGACAGAGAATCACAAAACAGCTCCATTCAACTGCTTCATTGTACCAGACAGGAGGGGCAGTAATCGCTGTGTGTCCACATTCAGATCACTGTCAATGTGCCACAGAGACAGCAGTTACAGTTCACTCAGACAGCAAATGAATAAAGAATTTGTCAGTCAGATTAAGCGAACGGCAGAGGCAGCAGACTATTCCCTGGTGATGACGTTGTGACCTAACAGATGACCGTTAAAGGCTATGATGATGATGACAACCTGCCTTTACTCTCAGGTTATAACTGAGGATCTAGGAGACAGTTTTGCCTTTTAAATTGGAATGTATGGACACGGGGACCTGATCCTAGATCAGCACGCCACCTGAGACGCTTGATACATACGAGCCCAGAGGTGATAGTTACTACACTACCCAGGGGTCTTTGTTCCACTCAACTGGATTCCCATATCATTTCCAGAGCAGCTCTGCGGCGTGAGCACCACTAAAGGCCCTGTTCTGTTCCGATGCTTATTCTTTAGCACGCCGTCTTGACATTCACTTCTGGGACACCATAAATCTTTTAGCATGGAGCAGAAGAGAGTAACCCATGAACCTGTTTGAGACACACACAAACATGCATAGACAGACACACACACAAACAAACTCATCCACACACAAACTCTCCCTCTCGCAGGGCAGCTACACAGCGCCCAGGGGGGTAGCCAGTGGTGGAGGGAGGCTGATGACCAGGCCTGGAATATTGTGATTTTAGGCTGTTTGACCTTCAAGGGGGGTGCAAGTGTAGGTGATAGCCTTTGGCTACAGCCTGTCATGTACAGACCTATGCGGACATGAGGGAGGCGCATGAAAATGGTAAAATAACCCATTCTTGAAAAAAATTGTATCTGCGAGAGCTAAGCCTTGCCTCATGGTATATTGTAGCAATAATGACACTTTTAATTACACATACTTTTGTATATAATGTGTATATGTGCGTATGTGGACACCGCTTCAAATTAGTAGAGTCGGCAATTTCAGGCAGACCCGTTGCGGACACCTGTTGCTTACTGAAGAGCTCAGTGACTTTCAACGTGGCACCGTCATAGGACACCACCTCAGTTCGTCAGAAGTCTTCCCTGCTAGAGCTGCCCCGGTCAACTGTAAGGGCTGTTGTTGTGAAGTGGAAACAACGGCTCTGCTGCAAAGTGGTAGGCCACACATGGTCAAAGAACAGGACCGCCGAGTGCTGAAGCGCGTAGCATGTACAAATCATCTGTCCTCAGTTGCAACACTCACTACCAAGTTCAAAACTGCCTCTGGAAGCAACGTCAGCACAAGAACTGTTCATCGGGAGCTTTATGAAACAGGTTTCCATGGCTGAGCAGCCGCACACAAGCCTAAAATCACCATGCGCAATGCCAAGTGTCAGTTGGAGCGGTGTAAAGATTGCCGCCATTGGACTCTGGAGCAGTGGAAACGAGTTCTCTGGAGTGATGAATCACACTTCACCATCTGGCAGTCTGTCAGACAAATCTGGGTTAGGTGGACGCCAGGAGAACGCTACATGCCCAAATGCATAGCGTCAACTGTAAAGTTTGGTGGAGGAAGAATAACGGGCTATGCCTCTTAATGCTACAAAATACAGTACTATGACAGTCTAGGCAATTCTGTGCTTCCAACAGTTTGGGGAAGGCCCTTTCCTGTTTCAGCATGACAATGCCCCCGTGTACAAAGCGGGGTCCATACAGAAATGGTTTGTAGAGATCGGTGTGGAAGAACTTGACTGGCCTGCACAGAACCCTGACCTCAACCCCATCGAACACTTTTGGGGTGAATTGGAACGCCGACAGCGAGCCAGGCCTAATTGCCCAACCACACTAATGCTCGTGGCTGAATGGAAGTCCCCACAGCAATGTTCCAACATCTTGTGGAAAGCCTTCCCAGAAGAGTGGAGGCTATTAAAGCATAAAAGGGGTACCAACTCCTTATTAATGCCCATTATTTTGGAATGAGCTGTTCGATGAACAGGTTTCCACATACTTTGTCATTACTTATACACATACATACACACACACGATCCTCTGTTCGGACCTCCACCCTGGACATGGGATCTTATCCCAGAGGCCGATCCAAAAACAACACGGTCGCCGAAGGATAGGCAGAAGGTGAGCATGTCATACACCACTTCCGAGCATGTCATTCACCACTATCTAGACAACAAGGTGGACAAAATTATGGCACGAGTTGCCTTCCAGAGAGACAGAGAATGTAACATTCTCTTTCGCAGAAACATGGCTCACTCGGGATATGTTGTCAGAGTCGGTACAGCCACCCGGTTTCTTAGCGCATTGCGCCGACAGAAACAAACAACTCTTTGGTAAGAAGAAGGGCGGGGGTTGTATGCCTTATGGTGTAATCATGACAACAAACAGGAACTCAAGTCCTTTTGTTCACCTGACCTAGAATTCCTTACAATCAAATACAAACTGCATTCTCTACCAAGAAAATTCTCTTCGATTATAGTCACAGCCGTGTATACTTTAATAATGTCTACATATCCTACATTACTCATCTCATATGTATATACTGCATTCTAGAGGTCGACCGATTAATTAGGGCCAATTTCAAGTTTTCATATCGGAAATTGGTATTTTTGGGCGCCGATTTGCAGATTTTTATTTGTTTTTTATATACCTTTATTTAACTAGGCAAGTCAGTTAAGAACACATTCTTATTTTCAATGACGGCCTAGGAACGGTGGGTTAACTGCCTTGTTCAGGGGAAGAACGACAGATTTTCACCTCGGGGGATTCAATCTTGCAACCTTGGTTAATTATTCCAAAGCAATAACGGCCTGCCTCTCTCTCGTTGCACTCCACAAGGAGACTGCCTGTTACGTGAATGCAGTAAGCCAAGGTAAGTTGCTATCTAGCATTAAACTTATCTTATAAAAAAACAATCAATCATAATCACTAGTTAACTACACATGGTTAATGATATTACTAGATATTATCTAGCGTGTCCTGTGTTGCATATAATCTGACTGAGCATACAAGCATACAAGTATCTAAGTATCTGACTGAGCGGTGGTTGGCAGAAGCAGGCGCGTAAACATTCATTCAAACAGCACTTTCGTGTGTTGTGCGTCAAGCATTGCGCTGTTTATGACTTCAAGCCTATCAACTCCCGAGATGAGGCTGGTGTAACCCAAGTGAAATGGCTAGCCAGTTAGCGTGCGCTAATAGCGTTTCATACGTCACTCGCTCTTAGCCTTCTGGTAGTTGTTCCCCTTACTCTGGATGGGTATCGCTGCTTCGATGACGGCTGTTGCTGTTGTGTTGCTGTTTCGAGCCCAGGGAGGATCGAGGAGAGGGACGGAAGCTATACTGTTACACTGGCAATACTGAAGTGCCTATAAGAACATCCAATAGTCAAAGGTTAATGAAATACAAATGGTATAGAGGGAAATAGTCATATAATTCCTATAATAACTACAATCTAAAACTTCTTACCTGGGAATATTGAAGACTCATGTTAAAAAGGAACCACCAGCTTTCACATGTTCTGAGCAAGGAACTGAAACGTTAGCACATATTGCACTTTTACTTTCTTCTCCAACACTTTGTTTTTGCATTATATAAACCAAATTGAACATGTTTAATTATTTACTTGAGGCTAAATTGATTTTATTGATGTATTATATTAAGTTAAAATAACTGTTCATTCAGTATTGTTGTAATTGTCATTATTACAAATTTAAAATTGAAATCATCCGATTAATCGGTATCGGATTTTTGGTCCTTGGTTTATCGGTATTGGCGTTGAAAAAAATCCATCGACCTCTACCGGATTCTATACCATCTACAGCATCTTTTGCCTTGACAGCTTTGCACACGCTTGGCATTCTCTCAACCAGCTTCACCTGGAATGCTTTTCCAACAGTCTTGAAGGAGTTCCCACATATGCTGAGCACTTGTTGGCTGCTTTTCTTTCACTCTGCGGTCCAACTCATCCCAAGCCATCTCAATTTGAGGCATTTGTTTTGGCATATCTGTATTCCCAGTTATGTGAAATCCATAAATTGGGGCTTAATTACATTTATTTCAATTGACCGATTTCTTCATATGAACTATAACTCAGTAAAATCTTTGGATTTGAAGCATGTTGCATTTATATCTTTGTAGGCTAAACACCAGTCATGTTTTACAAAAAGAATGTAGGATAACTATTAATATGTAAAGGCTCGATTCTGTGACATACTTGAGACACTGTTCGTTCCGATAGGAGAAAAAGGCCAATGCCTGTTTTGCACTGCAACATCCCCCACCTTGCAATCGGAGTGGAGGCAGCCAACATTTTGAAACTATTAAACCATAAACGTAATTACTTAAAACCTCAATGTTTTGTCATTTTATGGGGCATGTCTTACCATGTTCCGGCCATAGGAATGTTAAAAGTATTATTTTATAAACACTTCCTCATATGCTGTTGAAACCAGCAATTCTCTCATGTTCCCAACTTTCTTTCGTTGTCCAGCAGCCAAAGACACAATCCTAGTCATATTAAAAGGCCATGCTTGTGGTCGTTTCTTTAGATCTTCACTCATTCTACGTTTTGTTTTGATAATTTCATCTCAGTCATATCAAACCGCTTGCATTTGCGGTGTACTTTTGAGAACTGTGTTTTCCCTCAAATTGCATTTGGGAACATTTGCGCTTATACTGCCATGTGCGCATTGCTACGTTTATCAAATGTGAGCAAATAGCCTAATAGTTTAGCAACATTTTAAGCTAAACGTTCTGATCTGTTGCATCAGCCTGTTATTTATGTTTTTATTTTTTATGTACAGTGGTAGTATTATTTGGGATCTATCGCATCCCACAATTGTCCCAGTGTATGTTTGGAATATTTATATTTCGCACAGAAGGACAAGCTGCCCAATAGAATAGGTCAACTTTTGTACTGTAGGGGATAGTAGATTGACATAGGCTAGTGTTTTTACTGTTTGTTAGACCTACTCATCTTATTGGCTGAAGAAAAGTTAACGTGGACCGTTCTATCATCTTCAACATGCACCTCGAAATTCAATAAGGACGTGCACCGTTCCATCCCCAATGTGTCTGGCTTCACTTGTAGCCTACTTCGGAGCTGCAATGCCTGTGAGAAGGACCCTATCACGTGATGGGTATTGGCTAATAAGAATTGAGATATCGGAGAGAGCCATGCGAGTGTGAGGTGCTTCGGAGTAGGCTACGGCGATTGGCAGCCGGGAGAAGGGAATTATGAATATTATATCCAGTCCAATGGCCACAAGGCATGATTTTTTATCGGGGGCGGCATTTCGGTCACAAAGCGGTATCGATGGCCGCCGAGAAATTCGAGCCCTGCTGATGACTAAAGGGGGCTGGGAGGTAGGCAGCCTGTACTGGGGCTGGGGTTAGGCTATAGGGCTGGCGCTAGGGTACAGGTTTGGGGCTGTGGGGTAAGGTGGGAGGGGCTCGGTGGGCTGGAGCAGGTACAAAGATATTCCTGGCTGGCTGGCCATAGCTCAACACGGGGAGGGAAGAGGGAAGGAGCAAGTCCAGGCAGGGAGTAAGGAGAGACGGGCTGAAGAGCTTGATTTATTGAGTTCATTTATCTCGGACTCAGGCTCCCGCTTTCCATACAGGGACACCTCTCATCACACCACAAACACACAGAGACACACAGAGAGAGAGAGAAAGAGAGCGAGAGGAAGAGAGAAAATATGGCAGCAGCCCTTTGTGCAGCCTCCCAATCATTCCTGCCAGTTCAGCGGGAGGGAAGTGATTGACCTGTGTCTGTGCTCTCTCACACTCACACACTCGTTTGCTCTCTCCGCGAGTAACTAGCCCAGGCAGAGTCCAGGCATCGTGTTTCATACAAAGATTACAGTGCAGGGTTTCATTTGTGACATGACTAATTACTGTCTGACTGACTAAAATAATCCAAAAGATACAAAAGAGCTAATCGTTTTCCAAGATATGTGTGGGAGAAATGGAATAGGCCTACATTTCCTTTAAAATCCTCATGAGGTTTGCTTTCTTTATTTCAAAAGCCAACATTTGTCACGTTAGGCTTAGGTTTCCCTCCTTTTTTACTTTACTAACATCGGACTACTGCTGGGCATATTTTTAAACCTCTGTCTCTCTCTGTGTGTGTGTGTGTGTGTGTGTGTGTGTGTGTGTGTGTGTGTGTGTGTGACCTCTATGCTACTATGCACACTAGATAAGAGAGATGATTTCAACAGGAAACACCAGTTAGTCATAACACAGACACGCCTATAACGTCTCACCATGCCAACAGAGTAATCTACCCGCTCGACTTGAACAACAACTACAGACAGAGACCAAAACACGTCCTTCAGGTTAGAGTGAGGGCTCAGGTCCTTTATACCGAGACGGTCAGGGAGAGTCTCTATCTCTATCCTGACACGTCGTACCCTCTGTATCACTAAGGGCCTACACTTGAGCATAAACAAAGCCTAGCTGATAGAAAGGTTTGTAGGACTGCATTTTCCACAGATTAGATGTGAAAGATACACTGGCCCATGCTACGGGGGCAGATGTGTGGGGTGTACAATACACTAGCTGAGAGATGTACTGTGAGAGTGGCCTGGTTTCTCCTTGTCCATTTGCAGTGGTACTGAGTGTAATAGAGGTGGAGGGAGATCATGAAAGAGAGAGCAATAAAGAGAGGACGGGAGGATAAGGATGGGGGGAGGATAGGATGCGAGTGTGCAACAGAGAGGGGGGGCGAATGGGAAAAGCTGTCCTGTTGTCCTTGTCTCCTCTCAAGTCAAGGTTCTCATTAACATGTGAAACCCATCTCAATGTCCAACCAGGTGGTGCCGGGCAGCCTCCTCCCCAACACAGACCCAAACCTCTTACCACAACCTCATTGATCATTGTTACACACTGCTCACTCACGTCACGAGAAACACACACACACACACGAGAAACACACACACGAGAAACACACGCCCACTTGGCCATAGCAGGAATATGGAATGAAGGAGGACTACTTAACATACAGTTGAAGTCGGAGGTTTACATACAACTTAGCCAAATACATTTAAACTCAGTTTGTCACAATTCCTGACATTTCATCCTAGTTAAAAATTCCCTGTCTTAGGTCAGTTAGGATCGCCACTTTATTTTAAGAAAGTGAAATGTCAGAATAATAGTAGAGAGAATGATTTATTTCAGCTTTTGTTTCTTTCAACACATTCCTAGTAGGAGCTTACATACACTCAATTAGTATTTGGTAGCATTGCCTTTAAATTGTTTAACTTGGGTAAAACATTTCGGGTAGCCTTCCACAAGCTTCCCACAATAAGTTGGGTCAATTTTGACCCATTCCTCCTGACAGAGCTGGTGTAACGAAGTCAGGTTTGTAGGCCTCCTTGCGAACACACTTTTTCAGATCTGCCCACAAATGTTCTATGGGATTGAGGTCAGGGCTTTGTGATGGCCACTCAAATACCTTGCCTTTCTTGTCCTTAAGCAATTCTGCCACAACTTTGGAAGTATGCTTGGGGTCATTGTCTGTTTGGAAGACCCATTTGCGACCAAGCTTTAACTTCTTGACTGATGTCTTTAGATGTTGCTTCAATATATCCACATAATTTTCCTCCTCATGATGCCATCTATTTTGTGAAGTGCATCAGTCCTTCCTACAGCAAAGCACCCCCACAACATGATGCTGCCACCCCCGTGCTTCACGGTTGGGATGGTGTTCTTCGGCTTGCAAGCCTCCCCCTTTTCCTCAAAACATAACGATGGTCATTATGGCCAAACAGTTCTATTTTTGTTTCATCAGACCAGAGGACATTTCTCCAAAAAGTATGATGTTTGTCCCCATGTGCAGTTGCAAACCGTAGTCTGGCTTTTTTTATGGGAGTTTGGAGCAGTGGCTTCTTCCTTGCTGAGCAGCCTTTCAGGTTATGTCGGTATAGGATTTGTTTTACTGTGGAAATATATACATTTTGTTTTTCCTCCAGCATCTTCACAAGGTCCTTTACTGTTGTTCTGAGATTTATTTGCACTTTTCGCACAAAAGTACATTAATCGCTAGGAGACAGAACGTGTCTCCTTCCTGAGCGGTATGACGGCTGTGTGGGCCTATGGTGTTTATACTTGCATACTATTGTTTGTTCAGATTAATGTGGTACCTTCAGGCATTTGAAAATTGCTCCCAAGGATGAACCAGACTTGTGGAGGTCCAAAAAAAACGAGGACTTGGCTGATTTCTTTTGATTTTCCCATGATGTCAAGCAAAGAGGCACTGAGTTGGAAGGTAGGCCTTGAAATATATCCACAGGTACACCTCCAATTGACTCAAATGATGTCAGAAGCTTCTAAAGCAATGACATCATTTTCTGGAATTTACCAAGCTGTTTAAAAAGGCACAGTCAACTTAGTGTATGTAAACGTCTGACTCACTGTAATTGTGATGGATTATTTCACTTATAAATCACTGTGTCTGTAAAAAACTGTTGGAAAAATTACTTGTGTCATGCACAAGGTAGATAGATGTCCTAACCGACTTGCCAAAATTATAGTTTGTTAACAAGGAAACTTCCGACTTCAACTGACGGTGGAGTAATAAAACATGGTTCGATGGCTCAGTTGGTTGAGTGGAGAATGCTGTTAGGAACACCCGAGTAGTGGGTTTGACGGACTAGTGGACCACATTCTGAAAAGCTGTAAACGGACAAAATCCATTTGGATGAACTACATGACCATATTATTACACGTGTTGGGGTTTCAGTTGAAATAGACATGTTTCCTGCCAGTCTAGCTGTTGGAAGCAGTGGGGCACCGTACAGTAGTGAGATTAACGAGGTAACAAGGGTAAATCCCCTGTATCAAAAAGGTACAAGTTGGCCATGTGTGGTGTGTGTGGCAGCAAAATACTTCCCAGATGGAGAACACATTGACCCCATTTGCTGGATTTACAAGTCCAGTCACTCCCAGCAACAAACAAACATTCTCATCGCTCTCTCCCTCCCTAACCACTTTATCTTCAGTCAGTCTGATAATGGCTCTCCGCCAGACTATTGTCCAGATGATGTGTGTCTGGGTGTTAATGTTAGCACCTCTGGTGTGAATGTGGAAAGTGGGAACACCTAGCCAGTGAAATATGAGCTCTGTTAGATTATAATAGTGACACACCATCACTAACAACCTGTTCATAATACACCCCTATTTAGAGTCCAAGCATAGGCTAAATACATCCATAAGGAAATATCATTGCCCGAGTGAAGAATAGGTCAACGGACGTGGACTGAGCACAGAGTAGAAGCATATTCAAATTTTGCCAGCAGCATACCACCCTGCATATACCACTGCTGGCTTGCTTCTGAAGCTATGCAGGGTTGGTCCTGGTTAGTGCCTGGATGAGAGACCAGATGCTGCTGGAAGTGGTGTTGGAAGGCCAGTAGGAGGCACTCTTTCCTCTGGTCTAAAAAAAAATATCCCAATGCCCCAGGGCAGTGATTGGGGACACTGTCCTGTGTAGGGTGCTGTCTTTCGGCTGGGACGTTAAACGGATGTCCTGACTCTCTAAGGTCATTAAAGATCCCATGGCACTTATCGTAAGAGTAGGGGTGTTAAAAACTTCTTAAGGTATAGGGGGCAGCATTTTCACTTTAGGATAAATAGCGTGCCCAATTTCAACTTCCTGCTACTCATGCCAAGAATATAAGATATGCATATTATTAGTAGATTTGGATAGAAAACACTGAAGTTTCTAAAACGGTTTGAATCATGTCTGTGAGTATAACAGAAACGTATGTAGCAGGCAAAACCCAGAGGACTAACCGTTAAGATTTAAGGTCTCTGTCTGTTCAGTGAGTTCTCATTGGGAAATTATATTTCTTAGGCACTTGTTTTCAGTTCCTACTGCTTCCACTGAATGTCACCAGTCTTTGGAATTTGGTTGAGGTTATTCCTTTGTGCAATGAAGAAGTACGGCCATCTAGGAAATGGTAACACTGTTGAGACTTGCGCAAGACTTGACAAGTAGTGTTAGTTTCCTCTCGTCCTCTATTGAAAACAGATAGACCCGTCTTCAATTTGATCGATTATTAATGTTTAAAAATACTTAAGTTGTATTACAAAAGTAGTTTGAAATGTTTTGGCAAAGATTACAGGCAACTTTTGAAATATTTTGTAGTGACGTTGCGCAATTTGGAAGCTGTTTTTTCTGGATCAAACACGCCAAATAAATTTACATTTTGGATATATATGGACAGAATTAATCGAACAAAAGGACCAATTGTGATGTTTATGGGACATATTGGAGTGCCAACAAAAGAAGCTTGTCAAAGGTAAGGCATGTTTTATATTTTATTTCTGCGTTTTGTGTAGAGCCTGCAGGGTTGAAATATGCTACTCTCTTTGTTTACTGTATCATCAGATAATAGCTTCTTATGCTTTCGCCGAAAAGCCTTTTTAAAATCTGACACGTTGGCTGGATTTACAACGAGTGTAGCTTTAATTGAGTATCTTACATGTGTGATTTAATGAAAGATTGATTTTTACATTATTTTATTTTAATTTGCCGCGCTGCATTTTCCCTGGCTTTTGGCCAAGTGGGACGCAAGCGTCCCCTATACCATAAGAAGTTAACCCCGGTGTCCTGGCTAAATTCCCAATCTGTCCCTCAAACCATCACGGTCACCTAATAATCCCCAGTTTACAATTGGCTCATTCATCCTCCTCTCCCCTGTAACTATTCCCCAGGGCGTTGCTGCAAATGAGAACGTGTTCTCAGTCAACTTACCAGGTAAAATAACAGATAAATAAAAAATAAAAATTACACCTCAGGACGGGGCGACCAAGCAATATTGTGAGCAAGTAAAGAGAGCTCTACATTATTATTCTGAAAGGAATTATATGGAGGCTGTGCTGTTGCTGTGTGTATAAGCAGGTATGTGTGTAGATGTATGCGTGCGTTTGTTAGACAACTCAAATTCAAACCTTTCCAATGGAGAATCATTTTTTTTATTACTGGGAGTAATATTTTTCCTGCTAAAATAAAATATTGTAAAAATAAAAAAGTTATGTCTCCTCTCTAAGGACACCGGGTGATGCGTTGGTTAAAAAGGTAAACAATGGCTGCCTCCAAAGTAAATCAACCTAAACTTCCCTAGACTCCATACACCTCCCTATAAGATGGTTTCGTTCACTACCAAATATCAGCCCTGTATTGGCTGTGAATGTTTTCCTCAAACCTACTTGTTCCATTGGTTTAGTAGTCTGATAATATATCTGCTCTATTGTCAACCACTACCCAGAAAGGCTTCAAAGACACTGCCATCACGGCCCTGAAAGATGGTCCTCTCTCTTGACCCCAATGGTGTCCACTACTAAGAGAAATTGCTTTGACTTGCCTTGTTAAATAGAGGTTGAATAAAGTACTCTGCCCGGCCACCTCTCTGACCTGGACGGCGCCACACACACACACACACACACACACACACACACACACAATGACGTAGTGGTGGGGAGACTGCACTGACCCAGGGCACATAATCAATGTTTACTGGTATTTTGTATTCATGTCCTGTGTAGCGCTCTTCCTTCACCTTGAGCAGAAAGAAAACCCTAGATGGTTGTAATGTTCGCTAAAAAGGCAAAGGACAGCTAACATCTATGCGAGAGATTTCAGTAATTAGCCTAACCTACACGGGGTGAGCAGTACATGCGTTATGCCATTACGTTTTGAAAGTGAATGGGATAAAGATCAAATTAGGCCTAACTACAGTACAGCTCATTCATAGGTAGACAGCCACCATGCTAGCTGACAGAACAAAGCCCACGAGGTCACAGAACACCATCACCCCGGTCAGTGTCGTTTCAGTTGTCGTCCCTCCAGTGACACGGCAACGTCAGTGAGGAGAACTCTGCTTCTCCTGGGTCCAGCTGCTGTGAAAAGGGCAAGCGCGGGGCCATAATCGCTCTTCACCTCACCGCTCTTCCCGACAACAGACTCATGCCCATCATATCCCCGTCCACTAGCCTCCTAATGGCCCACTAGGCTCATAACTACAGCCAGCTACGGGTGGCTCACCTCAGGAAAAGCAGAGGTTTCCCATGTATATATCCGTGACCCTTGGATGACTCCACACACCCCTCGCCTCCCCCAATCTGGCCCGCCAGTGACCTAATAGGGGGAGAGCGAGTGGGTCTGCGATCCTGTTTGAATGGAGCTGGGCGAAACAGTCATTCGGGTGTCGAGTACACAAATCTCCCCTGCAATGGGGTCAAAGCCGAGGCTTATTCATTTGTTTTGCTTTATTTCCCCTCCTTTCCTCTCCCCTCACCCACCCCACCCCTTCCCTTTCTAAATCACAACCCATAGCAATCATGTAGGCAATATGGCACTGATGAGACTTCGCCTGAGTGAGAGAGTGAGAGAAGTGTAAGTGTCGCGTCACACCCCACCAGCCACACACAAACACAGTGGGGCTAGCTAGAGGACAGGAGGTGGAGAGAGAGGCTCTATAGCTGAGATATGGAGAGACGGCTACTTGAATACTGCAAATAGCAGCATAAGAGGAACAGAGCTGTCTGGAGTGGAGGTTGTGTGAATGCCAAAGAGAAACATTCAAATAACTCTCCGCCAGACTGGCAGCTGTTGTAGTAGCAGTACACCCACGGTTCACCATGCAACGCCTCCAAGCAACACATGAACACTACAACGAAAGAGCCCGTTAACACACTATGAAAGTCATTCAACTAAGTCAAAGACTGATCAGTCTTCAGCAGAGGCCCATCTGTGCCAGAGGGTCTGTAGTGCGTTAGCCTACACAGCCCTCGAGCCAGAAAGCCAGCCAATCAGTCAGCCGGTCAGTCAGCCAGGCATATGACTCCTGGCTGCTCACACCACTCTAATCCCAGGGTGGATCCCAAATGGCACCCTATTCCCTTTATTGGGTACTACTTTTGACCGGGGCCCTTAGGGCTTTGATCAAAAGCAGTGCACTGTGTAGGGGATAGGGTGCCATCGGGACTCAACCCTGCAGAATGAACCCGAAGCCCACACGAGACAAGCCACCTTGCACGGCAGAGTAGAGCAGAGATTTACAACACCCCCAGTCACAACAAAGTCTGTCTGGAGGGGCAAGGGCAGGACCTTTCAAATCACTATACACTACATCCTGGGTGGGACATTAACACTAGACACATGCTGGTAGATGTTGACATCCCCTGGTAGAATGTCTATTCCTCCCAGCCACACTGACAGTTGGTCACACAGAGCAGTTGGGCGCAGTTATTTTATAATGTTCTTATTAAACAAAGCCCCCATGTAAAAAAAAATAATAATAATAATTTAAAAAACGGTGTGTGTGTCAGTTCTGGATGAGATCATCTCAAATGGTACAGTGGTGAAAGCAGGATGGGGTACAGCTGCAGCATAGGTTCAATATTTGGTTCAAACAATAGAGAGAGAAAGGTGGCGCTCTTGCCCACTGAAATGGGTCAATAACACACACTGATATCCACTTCTGTCTGTCATGTTCTGGGTTTTCCTTTGAAATCACTTTCAATCAATCAATCAAAAAAAAAAAAAAAACATTCATTAACTGTTGTTTTAATGTTACAAAACATGTGCGTGCGGTGTCTGTGATTTAGCGTCATAATTTATTCACCTGCTGAAAAACAAATGTGAGTGGCTGGTAACATTTGGTCGTCTACCACCCGCTGCAGCAGCTGGACCAAAAAGTTACATTTCCACCCCTCCACAATTCCAACTGATGGCTGATATGTGTGTGTACTGTATGCATTTCTGTAGGGGTGCATGTGGGTGTACAGTATGTCAGCTTGCACGCACTTGTGTTTGTTCACAGTGCATGCCATACGTTTATATGTGTGCATGAACGCATGCAATGGGTGTTATGCATGTTAGCTATGTGCGGTCCTGCCCCTGGGTAGTAGGAGAGGTTAGTGCCCATCCGGCTGCGGACTGTCAGGTTACCCTGTGGGTGTGTCTTCTGGCACCATACTGGCCTGCATGTCTGCTCCTCTGCCACTGTCTCAGTCTCTTTTCTCTCTCCCTCCCTCTTCGTGACTGGGTAAGGTGGCCCAGAGCATGCGTCAGCCAGGCCTCTTCCTCTGCTCTTCCTGGTTTTTTTTCTCTCTCCCACACACACACACTCTCTTCCTCTCATCTCCTGACAGCTCCTGACAGGGAGCAGCCCTGCAGCTGGTCGCCAGTCGCTCTCGCCCCAGCAGGACGCTCGCTATGGCGCCATGTGAATCTTCCCTGACCTCCTCCTCCCCTCTCTTTCTCCTCTTGCTGCATGCCTGAGACAGAAGGTTGGAGAGCAGCCCTCGCCCCTGGCAGCCGACCAGAGAGCACTAAGCTCATCCGCCTTGCACGGCGCTCCCTCACTCCTGCTGCCTCCTGGAGCATGCGACACGCCACCACTACGCCCAGACCCATCGCTGGCCCCCTGAAAGAGACACTGAAAGCCCTGGTACTCTGTGCCCAAGCCAGGGCTCCGAATACACACAGGTCGAATCGACCCACTGACTGCCACAGCGATGATACGCCTGTCGCCTCCCCCCCCCCCACCCATGGAGCTACATGTGGACCGACCTCTTGTACGCTCACATAGGGATTAAAACAGACTGCTGTCTAAGGTCTCTCTCTCACAGCTCTCCGACGGTCTTCCGGGTCAAGCGTCTCGAAATTGGGAGTCAATTTAGCAACAGTGTGTGGCTTTAGGGTCATGTTAATCACAGAGACATGAAACACATCTCGTCTCGTCCCTTGCCTATATTCACGCTCCGATCTACGAAAATGATTTGACCATTTGACACCAGTGACCACTCACTCCAGCAACGACATTATCAGTCAACCCACGGCGTGCAAACATATTGATCATGCAATCTGTAAGTTATTTCCCTAAAAAGGAGCAAGGGATTTTGTGAGAGTACAGTGCACTGACTGGGTAAAAATGAAACTAAGTTCCAGGCTCGGCTTTGTGGGTTGCCAAACTCTACTGCCTGGCTGCCTGACCTGGCTACTAATTACACGTGATAAAGTAACATTTTAGGCGTCTTCCCTGGCAGCCTTACCACGACATGGAATCTACTATTCAGAATAAAGTTTGAGCCCTGCTGAGATTGATCGTGTGGTGGGTGTTCTGCCTTCAGCCTTGATTGTTTATTTCTTCCCACTGCCACAAAGGACAAATAAATGACCAATTGCTCTTTTAACAGTTAACCTTTTACACTTACACTGCGCATGTTTACAAAGAGACATTACATTGAGGAAGAGAATGTAGATGTATGGGACGGTGTGTGGCTTACCTTGTCCTTCTCGTGTGGCAGGAGGCGGACGGGCGGCAGGGAGTCCAGCACCACAATACCCGTCCCATCTGACTGGGAGCTGCGGCTGATGAGGCGGAACAGCAGCCCATTCTTGGCCACTCTACCGTGGGCACACGCCCGCTTCAGCGCAACCCTCAGCTGCTGGTGGAACAGGCCGGGCCCCATGGAGCCACTGCCGGACAGGTAGGCCGCCACGTCACCCTGGCACTTGAGGAAGCGCTCAACACTCTTTAGGGTGGAGCCCCCCGGCTCATGAAGCCCCTCCAGGGAACGCTTGATCAGCTTGTTCCAGTCCAGTCCTGGTTTCTTCCCAGAGTGATGGTGGCTTCCCCCATGACCCCCATCCTCATGATGATCATCCTCTCCGTCTCCTTCCCCTTCACCACTGCCCAGGCAGGGCTTGGGAAAGGCCAAACGGCCGGGATTCTCTGGGTCCTTGTAGGAGTTGAGCCCCTTGTTAGACACTTTGAGAATAGTTCCATCCTTGACGCTGAGCTCCAGCTGTTCCAGTACAGTCTTGCGGTCCAGCCCGTGGGACATGGACACAGCGTTGCATATCCTTTCCTCCGACGGCCTCTGCTTCTGCTTCTTCACCTTCTTGATGGCCTCCAGGATCCAGGTGGTGTACATTGGGTTGGCCAGCTTCACCATGGCTGTGGCTGGAGGTCACGATGACGACACACACGCTAACACCCGTGGCGGGCAAAGGTAAGCGTCCTGCGGCCTAAGCCGCCGCCTCCTCCTCGCCCCTCTGCCCAAGGACTATCCTTTGTCCTGGGGCTGCACAGAGTCCCTCAGAGCCTAAGCACGAGCAGCACAGCAGGGAGCAGCTCACCATAGCATAGCCCACCCCACCCACCCCCCCAAAAAAATAAAACCTGGTCACCCACTACCCTCTCCCGGTAGGGTCAGTTAGCCTGAGGGAGAGCAGTGTCGTGGAGCACCAGATAGTACACTAACTCTGGAGCTGTGGAGAACTACTGCAGCTTTCACAATAACACTTAGGTATCTCCAACTACTGCCTGTTTCAAAAGGACAGAGGGAGAAACAGATAGAAACCTGTTGATTCAGTCTCCAATCAATGTAAATAACAGGCTCTCAATGTGATGTTGAAACTGTGACCGTCATCTTGAGTTGAAGATCAGTTGTAGTGTTTGGGAAGTCCAGGAGGACTTAAATGTCTTTCAGCCACGCGGCTCCAGTCGTTCTCTAGTCGTTCTCTATCCTCTCTCCCTAGCGGTATCCACCTGTTCTAAGGCCTGGAAGGGAACAGATATCACACCCCATGGAGCAGCGAGGGCTCATCACCTTCATGCCAATTGCACTTCAACAGGAAACGCACTCTGCGGACAAAAAGAACACACACATATGGCAGGGTCAGAGAAACGATGTGCAAGAGGGACAGCAACAAGACTGGGTCACAATCGGCAGACAAAAATTGTAATAATAAATAAAAAAAAGTGTCTTAAAATGAATGTTATATTGGAGTTGAGGTAATACTGCCGTTTCAAAACATTTGCTTCCTTTAGTGCTTACTGAATGCAACCTGTCAGAACACATGTACAAACACACTTCTCAAAACAACAGCAGCACATAAACACAACAGTTAACCCACATGCGTTGTATGTGATAAATACATGCTACCTGAAGTCTAGATCAACATTACAGGACAAATAAAAAGCTAAAAGATGAAGGTTAAAGATTTGAGATACAAAACACATTTAGGTGGGGAAGAGAAACCCCTGAGCAAAGAGGGCATAAACCCAGATCTAAACATTGTCTTCCTTCACCAGTAGCTCCGGACAGTCCCAGACTAGTGTCTGTGAGTAGGTAAACCTAATCAACTGTGATAATGGAGGTAACTTCACAAAGTCTGGTTCACTATGTTTTTGTCTAATCCCCAAAACCACAGTAACTTTCATAACTGTGATGATAGTAACACAAACACTAGTGGAGAAGAGGCCACACCACACTTACATGCTACATAACTAGTACAGTATCTTCATATACTTTTCACAACATCAGGAATTGGGTCAGAAAACAGAGATTGATCGCAGGTAATAACACAACTGCACAGGTTATGGGAAAACTAGCCACATGTGAGGAACACTTGTTATTATAACTTTGCCAAGCAACGTGGTTATCACTTTGCATAGCAGAACAAATCAACTGAAATAGCAACAACAACAACAAATCACAGAACACCAGCAAGCCACTTCTCGTGGCTAGTTAGCTAACGTTAGTTGTGTTCAAGTGCCTTATATCAGCAAGCACGCAAACGTTAGCTAGCTAGCTTTCTACTCCATGCACAACATAAACATGATAATTGATTACATATGTATGGTAGTCAGTAACTGATGAAGATAAATCGTTTAAAAACTATGCTGTGACTTAGTAGCTGTGTTCGTTATCTGGCTAACATTGAGCATGTGTCTATCGTTAGTTAGCTAACGTTAGCCATGTCGGTCAAAACAGATTGGTGGTTAACGTTCCAGTTAGCACAGCTAGTTACAGTAGCGTTAGCGATCCATGAAACAGCCCCAAGTGCCTAACTTTCTCAATATTTACTGCTCTGGCTCTTTACGTCACTCTAGTACTGATATGAATTGTCAGGCAATTATGTGGTTACAAACCTTCCCGCGAACTGAAGTTATTTGCTTGGGAGTAGTGACGAAATAGCTCAAAATAGTAACAACGTGTAGTCTCGGTGAAGGAAAACCGTGTTTTGACACAATCAACAATGACAGATTCATACAACGCCCGAGGCTTCAAACAATAACACATGCCATCACAAGGAATAATCCCATTTAGAATGTCATGGATGATATTCGCGGTGAGATCACGGCCTACAAAGCCGAGGCACAATGTAAATTACAAAACGGCCATAACCGCTATCCGGCAAGTGCAAACATGAAGATCTCAAAGTGCTTGGAGAATGTTCCATTAACATGACATGTTCTATGGCCGCTCGGCCTCCGCCTCGGCTCTGGGTGAAAATATTTCCCCGCAAGACTCGTCCCTACACACCGCTAGATAACCCACACCTCTCCCTACTTCCTTCCTCCATCACCCACCCTCCCACCTAGTGCCTGCGGTGAAGCCAAGGCCGTTGGAGCGAAGTAGGCCTCGGCTCACTCACTCACTCGCCCCCTCCTTCCTTCCATCCAACCAACCAACCAACCACCGCCCCCCCTCGCGATCTTCATCTCCCGTACCCCTTTCCCTCTACCTCTCGCGGTTCCCAGAAAGCTAGGACGGATCCAGTTCGGGTTTTAAAGGGAAGCTCGGAGAACTTGTAATATCCTCTCCCCACTAGCCGCTACTCACCGTAATTTCGTGTCGAGTTGCCGAGTAGAATGTGCCAAAATTCATTCGAATCAGAGACAACAACAAGCCCAAAAATGCAGCCAGAGACCAGAGGCTCCAAAGCTGACGCCATCTTTGAGTGGAACAGGAGCTCAGCTAGTGGGGGAGGGGGGAACAGTCGGGGCAAGGGACCGTCTGCATCGTTCAAACGCAAACCCTAGTGGACCGGACAGGAAAATACACTGCAAGGGGAGAGGGGGGGGACAACAGAGTTGAAGCTGTGAGGGGTGGATATTGGTTGAACACATGAAATGGAAGAAAGGGACAGATGGTGAAGGGATAGGTGTTCTTGCTTTCTCCACTGGGGCGCGCGCACACGGATATTGCCGTTTAGGGGAACGTCTGAATTTATGCCTTTACAGCTGGCTCGTAAGAGAAATCAAAGCAACTGAGTGTGGTTTTAATGTTAGAGGGTATTTAAAGATCAAACAAGAGCCCTCCACACAGCCAGGTAGGTTCTGCAATCTATTGCAGCAGCTCTGTTATTTATTAGAGCAGGAGAATGAACCAGCAACTTATACAGTGCTCGAAATAGGCCTAAATGTTGAGGGCTTGTTACTATATATCCGACCATGCTTAGTAGGCTATCACTTGACAAAGCCTATCAGTTTATGTTGAGCGCTTATTCCCCGCCAGTCAGATTATGATACGTGGGCAGCTATTATCCTCCCACAAAAAAAAACGATTATGTAAATTGCCCGCAATGCCAAGCAACAGTAAACCACACCATAATAATAGAATTTTGGATTTCAACCTTTAATAGCTCTTACACAAAGCTTGTCATGACTATGTAAATTATATATTCTGAATCAGGGTAGGGTGGACAAAAATACACAGCTATTTTTTGTTGGAATTTCATTTTCTTCCTTATTTACAATCATCGATAGCTCCTACACAAACGTCCATGACTATGAAATTATATATTCTGAGTCAGGGGAGGATGGACAAAAATATAAATATTATACATGTTTTTCTTCAGGCTTTCAATCTTTAATATTTCTTGCATAAAGCTCTTACACAAATGGCAAGCTTTTATATATATATATATATATATATATATATATATATATATATATATATTTTGTCCATCCTCCACTGACTCAGAATATATACTTTCATAGTCATTGCACACTTTGTGTAAGAGCTATTGAATATTGAAAGTAACATTTTAAAAATGAAAATGTTCTAAAAAATGTTTTACTTTCACCAACAACAAAAAAGCAGTGGATTTTTGTCCATCCTCCCCTGACATATATACATACAGTGCCTTGCGAAAGTATTCGGCCCCCTTGAACTTTGCGACCTTTTGCCACATTTCAGGCTTCAAACATAAAGATATAAAACTGTATTTTTTTGTGAAGAATCAACAACAAGTGGGACACAATCATGAAGTGGAACGACATTTATTGGATATTTCAAACTTTTTTAACAAATCAAAAACTGAAAAATTGGGCGTGCAAAATTATTCAGCCCCCTTAAGTTAATACTTTGTAGCGCCACCTTTTGCTGCGATTACAGCTGTAAGTCGCTTGGGGTATGTCTCTATCAGTTTTGCACATCGAGAGACTGACATTTTTTCCCTTTCCTCCTTGCAAAACAGTTCCTCCTACAGACCAGTATCCCTTCTTTCTTTTCTCTCCAAAACTCTTGAACGTGCCGTCCTTGGCCAGCTCTCCCGCTATCTCTCTCAGAATGACCTTCTTGATCCAAATCAGTCAGGTTTCAAGACTAGTCATTCAACTGAGACTGCTCTTCTCTGTATCACGGAGGCACTCCTCACTGCTAAAGCTAACTCTCTCTCCTCTGCTCTCATCCTTCTAGACCTATCGGCTGCCTTCGATACTGTGAACCATCAGATCCTCCTCTCCACCCTCTCCGAGTTGGGCATCTCCGGCGCGGCCCATGCTTGGATTGCGTCCTACCTGACAGGTCGCTCCTACCAGGTGGCGTGGCGAGAATCTGTCTCCTCACCACGCGCTCTCACCACTGGTGTCCCCAGGGCTCTGTTCTAGGCCCTCTCCTATTCTCACTATACACCAAGTCACTTGGCTCTGTCATAACCTCACATGGTCTCTCCTATCATTGCTATGCAGACGACACACAATTAATCTTCTCCTTTCCCCCCTCTGATGACCAGGTGGCGAATCGCATCTCTGCATGTCTGGCAGACATATCAGTGTGGATGACGGATCACCACCTCAAGCTGAACCTCGGCAAGACGGAGCTGCTCTTCCTCCCGGGGAAGGACTGCCCGTTCCATGATCTCGCCATCACGGTTGACAACTCCATCGTGTCCTCCTCCCAGAGCGCTAAGAACCTTGGCGTGATCCTGGACAACACCCTGTCGTTCTCAACTAACATCAAGGCGGTGGCCCGTTCCTGTAGGTTCATGCTCTACAACATCCGCAGAGTACGACCCTGCCTCACACAGGAAGCGGCGCAGGTCCTAATCCAGGCACTTGTCATCTCCCGTCTGGATTACTGCAACTCGCTGTTGGCTGGGCTCCCTGCCTGTGCCATTAAACCCCTACAACTCATCCAGAACGCCGCAGCCCGTCTGGTGTTCAACCTTCCCAAGTTCTCTCACGTCACCCCGCTCCTCCGCTCTCTCCACTGGCTTCCAGTTGAAGCTCGCATCCGCTACAAGACCATGGTGCTTGCCTACGGAGCTGTGAGGGGAACGGCACCTCAGTACCTCCAGGCTCTGATCAGGCCCTACACCCAAACAAGGGCACTGCGTTCATCCACCTCTGGCCTGCTCGCCTCCCTACCACTGAGGAAGTACAGTTCCCGCTCAGCCCAGTCAAAACTGTTCGCTGCTCTGGCCCCCAATGGTGGAACAAACTCCCTCACGACGCCTGGACAGCGGAGTCAATCACCACCTTCCGGAGACACCTGAAACCCCACCTCTTTAAGGAATACCTAGGATAGGATAAAGTAATCCTTCTCACCCCCCTTAAAAGACCTAGATGCACTATTGTAAAGTGGCTGTTCCACTGGATGTCATAAGGTGAAAGCACCAATTTGTAAGTCGCTCTGGATAAGAGCGTCTGCTAAATGACTTAAATGTCAATTTAAATGTAAAACAGCTCGAGCTCAGTGAGGTTGGATGGAGAGCATTTGTGAACAGCAGTTTTCAGTTATTTCCACAGATTCTCGATTGGATTCAGGTCTGGACTTTGACTTGGCCATTCTAACACCTGGATATGTTTATTTTTTAACCATTCCATTGTAGATTTTGCTTTATGTTTTGGAAGACAAATCTCCGTCCCAGTCTCAGGTCTTTTGCAGACTCCATCAGGTTTTCTTCCAGAATGGTCCTGTATTTGGCTCCATCCATCTTCCCATCAATTTTAACCATCTTCCCTGTCCCTGCTGAAGAAAAGCAGGCCCAAACCATGATTCTGCCACCACCATGTTTGACAGTGGGGATGGTGTGTTTAGGGTGATGAGCTGTGTTGCTTTTATGCCAAACATAACGTTTTGCATTGTCTTCATAGTCATCTCAAGCGTAGTTCAAAAGCTGTTGACGAGAGAAACCCGAATGTCCAATACAAAACTAATTTCACCTCAAATCCAAATCAAATCAAATCAAATTTTATTTGTCACATACACATGGTTAGCAGATGTTAATGCGAGTGTAGCGAAATGCTTGTGCTTTTAGTTCCGACAATGCAGTAATAACCAACAAGTAATCTAACTACACACCGCTCGGTACCATATCAACATCACCTATGAATGTTCTGCATTTCAGAAAGGGGGCTGCTTTCAACCCTGCTTGAAACAATATCATGTTTTTTATTTGCATATTATTCTGAAAGGTAAGTCATTTAGGCATATCAAGAAGCTGATTAAACAGCATGATCATTACACAGGTGCACCTTGTGTTGGGGACAATAAAAGCCCACTAAAATGTGCAGTTTTGTCACACAACAATGCCACAGATGTCTCAAGTTTTGAGGGAGTGTGCACTTGGAATGCTGACTAAAAGATTGTCCACCAGAGCTGTTGCCAGATAATTTAATGTTAATTTATCTACCATAAGCCACCTCCAATGTCATTTTAGAGAATTTGGCAATATGGCCAACTGGCTTCACAACCGCAGACCATGTGTATCCACACCAGCCTAGGACCTCCACATCCGGCTTCTTCACCTGCAATGGGGTCTGAGATGAGCCACTCGGACAGCTGATGTGCAAACCCACACTTTCAATCTAAGAATGTATGCACAAACTGTCAGAAATTGTCTCAGGGAATCTCATCTGCATGCTAATCTTCCTCACGAGGATCTTAACCAGACTACAGTTCTGCATTGTAACTGACTTCAGTGGGCAAATGCTCACCTTCGATGGCCACTGGCAGTCTGGAGAAGCATGATCTTTACTGGTGAATCCCGGTTTCAATTGTACCGGGCAGATGGCAGACAGTATGTATGGCGTTGTGTGGGCGAGTGGTTTGCTGGTGTCAACATTGTGAACAGACTGCCACATGGTGACAGTGGGGTTATGATATGGGCAGGCATAAGCTACAGACAACGAACACATCTGCATTTTGTCAATAACAATTTGATGATTGTGGACTACAGGAAAAGGAGGACCTAGCACACCCCCATTCTCATCGACGTGGCTGATGTGGAGCAGTTTGAGAGCTTCAAGTTCCTTGGTGTCCACATCATCAATAAACTAACATGGTCCAAGCACACCAAGACAGTCGTGCAACTCTCTGTTATTATCTATGCATAGTCATTTTAATAACTCTACCTACATGTACATATTACCTCAATTACCTTGACTAACTGGTGCCCCCGCACATTGACTCTGTACCGGTACTTCCTGTATATAGCCTCGCTATTGTTATTTTACTTCTGCTATTTAATTATTTCTTACTTTTATTTCTTACCTTTTAAAAAAAAAAAATTATTAACTGCATTGTTGGTTAAGGGCTTATACAGTGGGGCAAAAAAAGTATTTAGTCAGCCACCAATTGTGCAAGTTCTCCCACTTAAAAAGATGAGAGATGCCCGTAATTTTCATCATAGGTACACTTCAACTATGACAGACAAAATGAGGGGGAAAAATCCTGAAAATCACATTGTAGGAGTTTTAATTCATTTATTTGCAAATTATATCTCCATAGATTTGGGCCTAATTAATTTTTTCAATTGACCGATTTTCTTATATGAGCTGGAACTCAGTAAAATCTTAGAAATTGTTGCATGTTGTGTTTTTATTTTTGCTAAGTGTATGTACATAAGCAGTAGCGACCCGTTATTCAGGGCATGTGGGGTAGAGCCCCACCTGTTTTGCAAAGGAAAACACAAAAAAACATATACACTACCGTTCAAAAGTTTGGGGTCACTTACAGTGCCTTGCGAAAGTATTCGGCCCCCTTGAACTTTGCGACCTTTTGCCACATTTCAGGCTTCAAACATAAAGATATAACACTTTATTTGTTTGTGAAGAATCAAGAACAAGTGGGACACAATCATGAAGTGGAACGACATTTATTGGATATTTCAAACTTTTTTAACAAATCAAAAACTGAAAAATTGGGCGTGCAAAATTATTCAGCCCCCTTAAGTTAATACTTTGTAGCGCCACCTTTTGCTGCGATTACAGCTGTAAGTCGCTTGGGGTATGTCTTTATCAGTTTTGCATATCGAGAGGCTGAATTTTTTTCCCATTCCTCCTTGCAAAACAGCTCGAGCTCAGTGAGGTTGGATGCAGAGCATTTGTGAACAGCAGTTTTCAGTTCTTTCCACAGATTCTCGATTGGATTCAGGTCTGGACTTTGACTTGGCCATTCTAACACCTGGATATGTTTATTTTTGAACCATTCCATTGTAGATTTTGCTTTATGTTTTGGATCATTGTCTTGTTGGAAGACAAATCTCCGTCCCAGTCTCAGGTCTTTTGCAGACTCCATCAGGTTTTCTTCCAGAATGGTCCTGTATTTGGCTCCATCCATCTTCCCATCAATTTTAACCATCTTCCCTGTCCCTGCTGAAGAAAAGCAGGCCCAAACCATGATGCTGCCACCACCATGTTTGACAGTGGGGATTGTGTGTTCAGGGTGATGAGCTGTGTTGCTTTTACGCCAAACATAACGTTTTGCATTGTTGCCAAAAAGTTCAATTTTGGTTTCATCTGACCAGAACACCTTCTTCCACATGTTTGGTGTGTCTCCCAGGTGGCTTGTGGCAAACTTTAAACAACACTTTTTATGGATATCTTTAAGAAATGGCTTTCTTCTTGCAACTCTTCCATAAAGGCCAGATTTGTGCAATATACGACTGATTGTTGTATGAGTCTCCCACCTCAGCTGTAGATCTCTGCAGTTCATCCAGAGTGATCATGGGCCTCTTGGCTGCATCTCTGATCAGTCTTCTCCTTGTATGAGCTGAAAGTTTAGAGGGATGGCCAGGTCTTGGTAGATTTGCAGTGGTCTGATACTCCTTCCATTTCAATATTATCGCTTGCACAGTGCTCCTTGGGATGTTTAAAGCTTGGGAAATCTTTTTGTATCCAAATCCGGCTTTAAACTTCTTCACAACAGTATCTCGGACCTGCCTGGTGTGTTCCTTGTTCTTCATGATGCTCTCTGCGCTTTTAGCGGACCTCTGAGACTATCACATTGCAGGTGCATTTATACGGAGTCTTGATTATACACAGGTGGATTGTATTTATCATCATTAGTCATTTAGGTCAACATTGGATCATTCAGAGATCCTCACTGAACTTCTGGAGAGAGTTTGCTGCACTGAAAGTAAAGGGGCTGAATAATTTTGCACGCCCAATTTTTCAGTTTTTGATTTGTTAAAAAAGTTTGAAATATCCAATAAATGTCGTTCCACTTCATGATTGTGTCCCACTTGTTGTTGATTCTTCACAAAAAAATAGTTTTATATCTTTATGTTTGAAGCCTGAAATGTGGCAAAAGGTCGCAAAGTTCAAGGGGGCCGAATACCTTCGCAAGGCACTGTAGAAATGTCCTTGTTTTTGAAAAAAAAAACTTTTTTGTGTCCATTAAAATAACATCAAATTGATCAGTCTACAGTGTAGACATTGTTAATGTTGTAAATGACTATTGTAGCTGGAAACATCTACATAGAATATTTACATAGGCGTACAGATGCCCATTATCAGCAACCATCGCTCCTGTGTTCCAATGGCACGTTGTGTTATCTAATCCCAGTTTATAATTTTACAAGGCTAATTGAGAAAACCCTTTTGCAATTATGTTAGCACAGCTGAAAACTGTTGAGCTGATAAAGGAAGCAATAAAAATGTCCTTCTTTAGACTAGTTGAGTATCTGGAGCATCAAATCAAATTTTATTTGTCACATACACATGGTTAGCAGATGTCAATGCGAGTGTAGCGAAATGCTTGTGCTTCTAGTTCCGACAATGCAGTAATAACAAACGAGTAATCTAACAATTCCAAAACTACTACCTTATACACACAAGTGTAAAGGGATAAAGAATATGTACATTAATGTCACGAGTCCGACCGAGGGTGTTTCCCCTTCCCGGGCGGGTGGCGCTCGGCGGTCGTCGTCACCGGCCTATTAGCTGCCACTGATTGTTTTTCCTCCCCCTCCTTGTATGTTTAGTGGTAGCACCTGTTCATGTTTAATTAGTTTGTCTTTATTAGACAGCCGGCCCGCCTGGTTGTTGTGCGGGATTATTTCTATGTAACCTTCGGCTCTGTGTTAGAGGTACGTGTTAGTGCCTGGTCGTGATTTTTTCCATTGTACATTTTGATTCCCTGTGGTTGGGAACGTAACTTTTGTGAGCACCCTGTGGTGCGTTGGTGCTATTAAAAGATGCACAGCATTGAACTCTGTCTCCTGCATTTGACTCCACACCCACGACACCCGGAGCATTACAGAATCCCGCACCTATCAAATTGAATGGAGTCAGCAGGAGCAGCAGCCAACCCTCTCCCATCGATGGAGGAACGGGTTCTCCACCACACCACCGTCCTCCATCGGATCGGATCCGCGATGGATCAAGTGATGGAGAGAATGGACAGATGGGAGAGGAGTGGTCTCCTCTCTCCACCTTCGGCACCCACGGTTCCGGACTCCCCATCTCCCGACTCCAGCACCCTCCTTCTGACGCTACCGGGGACTTATGATGGAGCGGCGGCGGGTTGCCAGGGGTTTCTGCTTCAGCTGGAGCTATACCTGGCCACCATCAGACCCACTCCCTCAGGAGCAGAGAGGGTGAGTGTCCTCATCTCCTGCCTCACGGGTCGTGCTCTGGAGTAGGCGAACGCAGTCTGGAATGGCCCAGACTCAGCGCGGGAGCACTACACAGAGTTTTCCCGTCGCTTCCGTGCCGTGCTTGATCACCCTCTAGACGGCCGAGCGGTGGGAGAACGACTATTTCATCTCAGGCAGGAGAGGAGGAGCGCCCAGGATTACGCGCTGGAGTTCCGGACCTTGGCAGCCGGATCTGGGTGGAACGACAGGGCCCTTATGGACCACTACAGGTGTAGTCTCCGAGAGGACGTCCGCCGGGAGTTAGCGTGTCGGGACACCACTCTGTCACTGGATCAGCTGATTGACATGTCCATTCGACTGGATAATCTGCTGGCTGCCCGCGGGCGTTCAGAGAGGGTCCTGTGCGTTCCACCACCCAGCCCCTCCGCTCCCATTCCAATGGAGTTGGGAGGGGCTGCGCCGAGGGGTACCAGAGGAGGAGGCCTTCCCTGCACCAACTGTGGTCGGAGAGGACACACGTCTGATCGGTGCTGGGGGGGTCCGTCTGGGAGTAGAGATGGCAGGCGGAACGCTTCTCGGTCACCCCAGGTGAGTCAGCATCAAACTCACCCAGAACCCCTTGTTGGCCACATGTTTGTCTTAACCTTTTTCCTTCACTTTTCCCCTCTTCCCAGCATAGGGCGCTAGTCGATTCAGGCGCAGCTGGGAACTTTATGGATCGCGGACTCGCCCTTAAGTTAGGGGTTCCGCTGGTACCGATAGATTCTCCTTTCCCCGTGCACTCCCTAGATAGCCGGCCATTAGGGTCAGGGATGGTCAGGGAGACCACGGTCCCACTGGACATGGTGACGCAGGGGAATCATAGGGAGTGTATCAGTTTCTTTATTATTGATTCGCCTGCGTTTCCAGTGGTGCTGGGGACTCCCTGGCTGGCCCGGCACAATCCTAAAATTTAGTGGAGACAGGGGGTTCTCCAGGGGTGGTCAGAGGAGTGTTCTGGAAGGTGTTTAGGAGTTTCCATCGGTGCCACGTCGGTGGAGAGTCCAGACCAGGGTTCCACGGTGTGCATTCCCACTGAGTATGCCAATTTGGCAATCGCTTTCATTAAAGTGAAAGCGACTAAATTACCACCTTATCGACCGGGAAGGGATTGTACGATAGATCTCCAGGTAGACGCTGCGCTTCCCAAGAGTCACGTGTACCCGCTGTCCCAGGAGGAGACGTTGGCAATGGAGACATATGTCACAGAGTCGCTGGGACAGGGGTACATTCGGCCCTCCATTTCACCCGTCTCCTCGAGTTTCTTTTTTGTGAGGAAAAAGGAGGGAGGCTTGCGTCCGTGTATCGATTATAGAGGTCTAAACGCCATCACAGTGGGGTATAGTTACCCTCTACCTCTCATCGCTACGGCGGTGGAATCGTTCCACAGAGCGTCGTTCTTCACAAAACTGGATCTCAGGAGCGCGTGTAGTCTGGTGCGTATTCGGAAGGGAGACGAGTGGAAAACCGCATTTAGTACTACATCAGGCCACTATGAGTACCTCGTCATGCCGTATGGGTTAAAAAATGCTCCAGACGTTTTTCAATCCTTTGTAGACGAGATTCTCAGGGACCTGTGGGGGCAGGGAGTGGTTGTTTATATCGATGACATTCTGATCTACTCGGCCACTCACACCGCGCATGTGTCTCTGGTGCACAAGGTGCTTGGTAGACTGCTGGAGCATAACCTATACGTCAAGGCTGAGAAATGCGTGTTCTCTAAGCGAGCCGTCTCTTTTCTGGGATATCGCATTTCCACCTCGGGGGTAGTGAAGGAGGTGCAGCGGTTTTTGGGTTTTGCCAACTACTACCGGAGGTTTATCCGGGGTTTTGGCCAGATAGCAGCTCCCATCACCTCACTGCTGAAGGGAGGCCCGGTGTGGTTGCAGTGGTCAGCAGAGGCGGACGGAGCATTCAACAAGTTGAAGGCGCTGTTCACTGATGCACCCGTGTTGGCGCATCCGGACCCCTCTCTAGCATTCATAGTGGAGGTGGACGCGTCCGAGGCTGGGGTGGGTGCCGTGCTATCACAGCGCTCGGGTACGCCACCAAAACTCCGCCCCTGCGCTTTCTTCTCAAGGAAGCTCAGCCCAGCGGAGCGTAACTATGATGTGGGGGACCAGGAGTTGCTAGCGGCGGTTAGAGCTCTGAAGGTGTGGAGACACTGGCTTGAGGGGGCTAAGCACCCTTTTCTCATCTGGACCGACCACCAGAATCTGGAGTATATTCGGGCAGCTAGGAGACTTAACCCACGTCAGGCAAGGTGGGCCATATTCTTCATCCGGTTCCGGTTTACTTTGTCTTATAGACCGGGCTCCCAGAACGTGAAGACTGACGCACTGTCCCGCCTTTACGACACGGAGGATGGGTCCACCGAACCTACTCCCATCCTTCCCGCCTCAAAGCTGGTAGCCCCAGTGGTATGGGAGGTGGACTCGGACATCGAGCGGGCGTTACGGGCTGAACCCGCGCCTCCTCAGTGTCCAGTGCGGGGCGAAGGTACGTGCCGCTTGGTTTTCGGGACAAACTGATTCGGTAGGCTCACGTCTTACCCTCCTCGGGTCACCCTGGGGTGACGAGGACAGTGGGGAGCCTTCAGGGGAGGTATTGGTGGCCTACGTTGGCTAAGGACGTTAAGGGTTATGTCTCCTCCTGTTCAGTGTGTGCTCAGAGTAAGGCTCCTAGGCACCTTCCTAGAGGGAAGCTACAACCCCTCCCCATTCCACAGCGGCCATGGTCACATCTGTCCATAGATTTCCTGACCGATCTTCCGCCGTCTCAGGGGAACACCACGGTTCTAGTGATTGTGGATCGGTTCTCTAAGTCCTGCCGTCTCCTCCCCTTGCCCGGTATCCCTACAGCCCTACAGACTGCGGAGGCATTATTCACCCATGTCTTTCGGCACTACGGGGTGCCGGAGGACATCGTTTCTGATCGGGGCCCCCAATTCACGTCTCGGGTATGGAGAGCATTCATGGAACGCTTGGGGGTCTCTGTCAGCCTGACCTCCGGTTATCACCCTGAGAGTAATGGGCAGGTGGAGAGAATGAACCAGGAGGTGGGTAGGTTTCTGCGGTCGTATTGCCAGGATCGGCCAGGGGAGTGGGCACGATACATTCCCTGGGCTGAAATGGCTCAGACCTCACTATGCCACTCCTCTACTAACGTGTCCCCTTTTCAGTGTGTGTTGGGGTACCAGCCGGTCCTGGCACCATGGCATCCGAGCCAGACCGAGGCTCCTGCGGTGGAGGAATGGGTACAGCGCTCCAAGGAGACCTGGAGGGCCGTCCAGGAATCTCTACGACAAGCGAGTGGACGGCAGAAGAGGAGTGCTGACCGCCACCGCAGTGAGGCCCCCGTGTTTGTACCGGGGGACAGGGTCTGGCTCTCGACCCGAAACCTACCTCTCCGCTTGCCCTGCCGGAAGCTGGGTCCGCAGTGTGTAGGGCCCTTTAAAGTCCTGAGGAGAATAAACAAGGTGTGTTATCGATTACAACTCCCTTCCTATTATCGTATTAACCCCTCGTTTCATGTGTCTCTCCTCAGGCCGGTGGTAGCTGGTCCCCTGCAGGACAGTGAGGTACCGGAGGTCCCCCTGGACATCGAGGGGTCCCCGGCATACACGATCCGGGCCATTCTGGACTCAAGACGCCGGGTGAGGGGCCTGCAGTACCTCGTGGACTGGGAGGGGTACGGTCCGGAGGAGAGGTGCTGGGTACCGGTGGGGGACATCTTGGATCCATCCATGTTGAGGGATTTCCATCGCCTCCATCCGGATCGCCCTGCACCTCGTCCTCCGGGGCGACCTCGAGGCCGGTGTCGTCGTGCTGCGGGAGCCGCGCGTCAGGGGGGGGGGGGGGGGGGGGGTTACTGTCACGAGTCCGACCGAGGGTGTTTCCCTTTCCCGGGCGGGTGGCGCTCGGCGGTCGTCGTCACCGGCCTATTAGCTGCCACTGATTGTTTTTCCTCCCCCTCCTTGTATGTTTAGTGGTAGCACCTGTTCATGTTTAATTAGTTTTTCTTTATTAGACAGCCGGCCCGCCTGGTTGTTGTGCGGGATTATTTCTATGTAACCTTCGGCTCTGTGTTAGAGGTACGTGTTAGTGCCTGGTCGTGATTTTTTCCATTGTACATTTTGATTCCCTGTGGTTGGGAACATAACTTTTGTGAGCACCCTGTGGTGCGTTGGTGCTATTAAAAGATGCACAGCATTGAACTCTGTCTCCTGCACTTGACTCCACACCCACGACACCCGGAGCATTACAATTAAGATATATATGAATGAGTGATGGTACAGAACGGCATAGGGAAGATGCAGTAGATGGTATCAAGTACATTATATGCATATGAGATGAGTAATGTAGGGTATGTAAACATTATATTAAGTAGCATGGTTTAAAGTGGCTAGTGATATATTTTTTACATCAATTACCATTATTAAAGTGGCTGGAGTTGAGTCAGTGTGTGGCAGCAGCCACTCAATGTTAGTGGTCAGGGCGTGAGTTGGGGTGGGCAGTCTATATTTGTTTTTCTATGATTTTGGGGATTTCTATGTTTCGGCCTAGTATGGTTCTCAATCAGAGGCAGGTGTCATTAGTTGTCTGTGATTGAGAATCATACTTAGGTAGCCTGGGTTTCACTGTTTGTTTGTAGGTGATTGTCTATGTTAGTTGCTTCTGTCAGCACAGTTCTTATGATAGCTTCACAGTCGTTATTTGTTTATTGTTTTTGTACAGTTTACTTCGTGTTTTTTGTCATCTATTAAATTATGCATTCACACCACACTTTGGTCCGCTTCTTACGACGATCGTGACACCAGACCCTCTTCTTACCAGAAAGATGGTTGTTTCTGTCGACACAATGCGTGAAGAAACCAGCTGGCTGCACCGACTCCGATAGAGTCTCTCGAGTGAGCCATGTTTCCGTGAAGCAAAGAACAGTCTCAGTCTCTGAGAGACTTCCAGCGCCGACAGAGATGGCCACCTCGCTTTGCGTTCCTAGGAAACTATGCAGTAATTTGTGGGTTCGATTACAGGCTCAAAATGGCCAGACACAAAGAACTTTCTTCTGAAACTCGTCAGTCTATTCTGGTTCTGAGAAATGAAGGCTATTCCATGCGAGAAATTGACAAGAAACTGAAATCTCGTACAACGCTGTGTACTACTCCCTTCACAGAACAGCGCAAATAGGCTCTAACCAGACTAGAAAGAGGAGTGGGAGGCCCCGGTGCACAACTGAGCAAGAAGACAAGTACATTAGTGTCTAGTTTGGGAAAGAGATGCTTCACAAGTCCTCAACTGGCAGCTTCATTAAATAGTACCCGCAAAACACCCATCTCAATGTCATCAGTGAAGAGGCGACTCCCGGATGCTGGCCATCTAGACATAGTTGCAAAGAAAAAGCCGTATCTCAGACTGGCCAATAAAAATAAAAGATTGGCAAAAGAACACAGACACTGGGCAGAGGAACTCTGCCTAGAAGGCCAGCATCCCGGAGTCGCCTCTTCACTGTTGACGTTGAGACTGGTGCTTTGCGGGTACTATTTAATGCACCAGATTTGCCCGTTCCTGCTGTGAGATGTTACCCGACTCTTCCACCAAGGCACCTGCAAGTTCTCGGACATTTCTGGGGGGAATGGCCCTAGCCCTCAACCTCCGATCCAACAGGTCCCAAACGTGCTCAATGGGATTGAGATCCGGGCTCTTGGCAGAACACTGACATTCCTGTCTTGCAGGAAATCACGCACAGAACGAGCAGTATGGCTGGTGGCATTGTCATGGTGGAGGGTCATGTCAGGATGAGCCTGCAGGAAGGGAACCACATGAGGGAGTAGGATGTCTTCCCTGTAACGCACAGCGTTGAGATTGCCTGCAATGACAACAAGCTCAGTCCGATGATGCTGTGACACATCGCCTCAGGCCATGACGGACCCTCCACCTCCAAATTGATCCCGCTCCAGAGTACAGGCCTCGGTGTAACGCTCATTCCTTCCACGATAAACGCGAATCTGACCATTACCTCCGGTGAGACAAAACCGCGACTCGTCAGTGAAGAGCACTTTTTGCCAGTCCTGTCTTGTTCAGTGAAGGTAGGGTTGTTCCCATAGGCGACGCTGTTGCCTGTGACGTCTGGTGAGGACCTGCCTTACAACAGGCCTACAACCCCTCAGTCCAGCCTCTCTCAGCCTATTGCGGACAGTCTGAGCGCTGATGGAGGGATTGTGCGTTCCTGGTGTAACTCGGGCAGTTGTTGTTGCCATTCTTTACCTATCCCGCAGGTGTGATGTTCGGGTGTACTGACCCTGTGGAGATGTTGTTACACACAGTCTGCCACTGCAAGCTGTCCGTCCTGTCTCCCTGTAGCGCTGTCTTAGGCGTCTCACAGTACAGACATTGCAATTTATTGCCCTGGCCACATCTGCAGTCCTCATGCCTCCTTGCAGCATGCCTAAGGCACATTCACGCAGATGAGCAGGGACCCTGGGCATCTTTCTTTCAGTGTTTTTGAGTCAGTAGACAGGCCTCTTTAGTGTCCTAAGTTTCATAACTGTGACCTTAATTGCCTACCGCCTGTAAGCTGTTAGTTTCTTAACGACCGTTCCACAGGTGCATGTTCATTAATTGTTTAATGGGAAACAGTGTTTAAACCCTTTACAGTGAAGATCTGTGAAGTTATTTGGATTTTTTACGAATTATCTTTGAAAGACAGGATCCTGAAAAGGGGACGTTTCTTTTTTTGCTGAGTTTATATATACAGTTGAAGTCGGAAGTTTACATACACCTTAGCCAAATACATTTAAACTCAGTTTTTCACAATTCCTGACGTTTAATCCTCATAACAATTCTTAGGTCAGTTAGGATCACCACTTTATTTTAAGAATGTGAAATGTCAGAATAATAGTAGAGTGATATATTTCAGCTTTTATTTATTTCATCACATTCCCATTGGGTCAGAAGTTTACATACACTAAATTAGTATTTGGTAGCGTTGCCTTTAAATTGTTTAACTTGGGTCAAACGTTTCAGGTAGCCTTCCACAAGCTTCCCACAATAAGTTGGGTGAATTTTGGCCCATTCCTCCTGACAGAGCTGGTGTAACTGAGTCAGGTTTGTAGGCCTCCTTGCTCGTACACACTTTTTCAGTTCTGCCCACAAATGTTCTATGGGATTGATGTCAGGGCTTTGTGATGGCCACTCCAATACCTTGACTTTGTTGCCACAACTTTGGAAGTATGCTTGGGGTCATTGTCCATTTGGAAGACCCATTTGTGACCAAGCTTTAACTTCCTGACTGTTGTCTTGATGTTGCTTAAATATATCCCACATAATTTTTCCTCCTCATGATGCCATCTATTTTGTGAAGTGCACCAGTCCCTCCTGCAGCAAAGCACCCCCACAACATGATGCTTCCACCCACAGTTGGGATGGTGTTATTTTGCTTGCAAGCATCCCCCTTTTTCGTCCAAACATAACGATGGTCGTTATGGCCAAACAGTTCTATTTTTGTTTCATCAGACCATAGGACATTTTTCCAAAAAGTACGATCTTTGTCCCGATGTGCAGTTGCAAACCGTAGTCTGTCTTTTTTTATGGCGGTTTTGAAGAAGTGGCTTCTTCCTTGCTGAGCGGTCTTTCAGGTTATGATGATATAGGACTCGTTTTACTGTGGATATAGATACTTTTGTACCTGTTTCCTCCAGCATCTTCACAAGGTCCTTTACTGTTGTTCTGGGATTGATTTGCACTTTTCGTACCAAAGTACGTTCATCTCTAGGAGACAGAACACGTCTCCTTCCTGAGCGGTATGACTGCTGCGTGGCCCCATGGGGTTTATACTTGCGTACTATTGTTTGCACAGATGCACATGGTACATTCAGGTGTTTTGTAAATTGCTCCCAAGGATGAACCAGACGTTTGGAGGACTACCATTTTTTTCCTGAGGTCTTGGCTGATTTCTTTTGATTTTCGCATGATGTCAAGCAAAGAGACACTGAGCAAAATAAATAAATTAATTAAATACAGTTGGGAAAGAGGTAGTTGTTTGGGCTAAATTATAGGTGGGCTATGTACAGGTGCAGTAATCTGTAAGATGCTCTGACAGTTGGTGCTTAAAGCTAGTGAGGGAGATAAGTGTTTCCAATTTAAGAGATTTTTGTAGTTCGTTCCAGTCATTGGCAGCAGAGAACTGGAAGGAGAGGCGGCCAAAGAAAGAATTGGTTTTGGGGGTGACTAGAGAGATATACCTGCTGGAGCGTGTGCTACAGGTGGGAGATGCTATGGTGACCAGCGAGCTGAGATAAGGGGGGACTTTACCTAGCAGGGTCTTGTAGATGACATGGAGCCAGTGGGTTTGGCGAAGAGTATGAAGCGAGGGCCAGCCAACGAGAGCGTACAGGTCGCAATGGTGGGTAGTATATGGGGCTTTGGTGACAAAACGGATTGCACTGTGATAGACTGCATCCAATTTGTTGAGTAGGGTATTGGAGGCTATTTTGTAAATGACATCGCCAAAGTCGAGGATTGGTAGGATGGTCAATTTTACAAGGGTATGTTTGGCAGCATGAGTGAAGGATGCTTTGTTGCGAAATAGGAAGCCAATTCTAGATTTAACTTTGGATTGGAGATGTTTGATATGGGTCTGGAAGGAGAGTTTACAGTCTAACCAGACACCTAAGTATTTGTAGTTGTCCACGTATTCTAAGTCAGAGCCGTCCAGAGTAGTGATGTTGGACAGGCGGGTAGGTGCAGGTAGCGATCGGTTGAAGAGCATGCATTTAGTTTTACTTGTATTTAAGAGCAATTGGAGGCCACGGAAGGAGAGTTGTATGGCATTGAAGCTTGCCTGGAGGGTTGTTAACACAGTGTCCAAAGAAGGGCCGGAAGTATACAGAATGGTGTCGTCTGCGTAGAGGTGGATCAGAGACTCACCAGCAGCAAGAGCGACCTCATTGATGTATACAGAGAAGAGAGTCGGTCCAAGAATTGAACCCTGTGGCACCCCCATAGAGACTGCCAGAGGTCCGGACAGCAGACCCTCCGATTTGACACACTGAACTCTATCAGAGAAGTAGTTGGTGAACCAGGCGAGGCAATCATTTGAGAAACCAAGGCTGTCGAGTCTGCCGATGAGGATGCGGTGGTTGACAGAGTCAACCAGATCAATGAATACGGCTGCACAGTAATGTTTCTTATCGATGGCGGTTAAGATATCGTTTAGGACCTTTCCCCCTCTTAACTTAGCCTACTGTTCTGACTTGGTGGTACACATGTAGCCTGTAGCCTGTTTTATATAAATTGTATCATTGAACATTGTAAGAGCTTTGATTGTCTGCTTAAATGCCCCTTTTATTTATCCTACGGTTCTGACTCGGTGTACAGGGAGACTACTGTAAGAACGATCCATGTTCTGAATTCTGTCGCTGTACATTTCAAAAGTGCCGAACAAATAGTTATATTGATTACGTCTGTCCTAGCTCATTAATGTCTTAATCAAAATTAAAGATGGCCTCTTATGCTCTCGTCGTTCCCTTATGCTATAGTTTGTACATCTCAATTGTCCGTAGAAACCCCATTTGTTTAAGCAAGTCAGCCATATCAGCTGTGTTTTTTTGAAATGGCACTAAATGAGGCTGAATTAGCTGTTTCGCTGCCAGACAAGGCTCCACTGATAGCCAGGTGTAGCGGTGGTAAGGATTCACTCCATGGTGCTGAAAAGAAAGCTCTGCTGTTGGGACAGCTTTGTGTAGGCCCTAACACCTCCTCGATCACACCGACAGCATCATTGCATTTTGGTACACCAGAAGTACATTCATTTCAAATGGAAAACTGTGTTTGCCTTGCAGCATTGCATTGCAGAGGCAGTGCGTTCTGTGTGGTGCATAACGTTGGATTTATCGAACGTATGCGTCAAACTGTATGCATAGACTGCTTGACAGAAATGGTAGCAGAAGATTAATCTTGAACTTTGGTTCCACACATCCAGAAGATGCTGTGTATTATTTTGCACAAAAACACTGTCGGTGTGAGCAACAGTTTGTGGGCACAGTTTGTCACTGTTTTATAGTGCAATTAATGTATTGTTTAGTGTTGTGTAGTGGCTTTGCTGGCATGCATTTAAAACATGTTTAGTTTTTTTTGCTACACCTAGATTTACGTGATAAAATTGCCACTGTGCGCAAGTGCATTGTCTCTTTGGGCTACATCTAGCCCATTCATTGTCTCTTTGGGCTACATGTAGCCCATTCATTGTCTCTTTGGGCTACATCTAGCCCATTCATTGTCTCTTTGGGCTACATCTAGCCCATTCGTTGTCTCTTTGGGCTACATCTAGCCCATTCATTGTCTCTTTGGGCTACATCTAGCCCATTCATTGTCTCTTTGGGCTACATCTAGCCCATTCATTGTCTCTTTGGGCTACATCTAGCCCATTCATTGTCTCTTTGGGCTACATCTAGCCCATTCATTGTCTCTTTGGGCTACATGTAGCCCATTCATTGTCTCTTTGGGCTACATGTAGCCCATTCATTGTCTCTTTGGGCTACATGTAGCCCATTCATTGTCTCTTTGGGCTACATGTAGCCCATTCATTGTCTCTTTGGGCTACATCTAGCCCATTCGTTGTCTCTTTGGGCTACATCTAGCCCATTCGTTGTCTCTTTGGGCTACATGTAGCCCATTCGTTGTCTCTTTGGGCTACATCTAGCCCATTCGTTGTCTCTTTGGGCTACATCTAGCCCATTCGTTGTCTCTTTGGGCTACATGTAGCCCATTCGTTGTCTCTTTGGGCTACATCTAGCCCATTCGTTGTCTCTTTGGGCTACATGTAGCCCATTCATTGTCTCTTTGGGCTACATGTAGCCCATTCATTGTCTCTTTGGGCTACATCTAGCCCATTCGTTGTCTCTTTGGGCTACATCTAGCCCATTCGTTGTCTCTTTGGGCTACATGTAGCCCATTCGTTGTCTCTTTGGGCTACATCTAGCCCATTCGTTGTCTCTTTGGGCTACATCTAGCCCATTCGTTGTCTCTTTGGGCTACATGTAGCCCATTCGTTGTCTCTTTGGGCTACATCTAGCCCATTCGTTGTCTCTTTGGGCTACATCTAGCCCATTCGTTGTCTCTTTGGGCTACATGTAGCCCATTCGTTGTCTCTTTGGGCTACATCTAGCCCATTCGTTGTCTCTTTGGGCTACATGTAGCCCATTCGTTGGCTCTTTGGGCTACATCTAGCCCATTCGTTGTCTCTTCGGGCTACATCTAGCCCATTCGTTGGCTCTTTGGGCTACATCTAGCCCATTCGTTGTCTCTTCGGGCTACATCTAGCCCATTCGTTGTCTCTTTGGGCTACATCTAGCCCATTCGTTGTCTCTTCGGGCTACATCTAGCCCATTCGTTGTCTCTTCGGGCTACATCTAGCCCATTCGTTGTCTCTTCGGGCTACATCTAGCCCATTCATTGGTGCTAACTACCTTTAGCGTCTATTCATTAAGTTATCTTCTGACTGGGGGAGATAAGAGCCCCAGCTGATTCTATCTTTTTTTATTTGAAAGATTATATTTCGCTGTTAGGAAAGATAATTCCATGTTCCGACAACCTTATGGCAAGCAATGATTATTTATGTTTCTAAAAGTGAAAACAGAGCATCGGGATTGTAGTTCACATGGTCCCACCTGTCAGCGGTGCTTATAGCTGAAAACCCTTGGGATAAGGCAAAATGCCTTGTCAATGCCTTGGGTTCTCCAGAGCAAGGCTACATCATGGGTCCATGCTATTCGGAATCCTTGGGGAGTACCTACCCAATTGAAGTTGACATTTTAAATGGTTACGGTTAGGGTAAGGTTAGGGTTTAGGGTAAGGAAGTCCCACAGATCCTAGATTGCACTGACCTTACATCATGCATGGATCAGTTTAGTGTCACATTAGTGAATGACCCTATGGCTACATTTACACAGGCAGCCCAATTCTGATCTTTTGCCAATAATTGATATTTTGACTGATCAGATCATATATTTTGCTAACAACTGGGGAAAATATTAGAATTGGGCTGTTAGAAATTACACTATCGGCAATGTAGCCTATAATGCATTTAAATCTGTCAACCACATGGATTTTAAAATGTCCTTAATTCTTTAGTTTCCTCTTTGCTGAATAGAAAACAACAACATCTGCCTGTCTATCAACCAGGCAAAGACCAGCCCTCCTTATTAGAACTCCCTATTCATGGATGCAAAATGTAATTATCTGAAGCTTTGTTTAAAATGATTAGCCCCCTGCAGTCCTCGGAGTGGGATTATCAAGTTATAAAGGGAGCAATTAGATCAGAAGAGGTTTTCCCTGTTTAGAAAAAACATGAGACATCACATATGCACATTGAAGTAGCTACCTGTAGGCAAGGTAGGTACATAGGTAGGTAGGTACAGTAGGTAGGCAGGTAGACATGCAGGCTGTGTTACCTGTAGCAGATTTTGACAAAAGAGAAATATCAAATATGTGTGCAAAAAAAATATTCTTAGCATACATGAAACCATCATCACAAGCATACATCTCAAAATATTTAAAAATGGCATCTTTCAAATATTTCAGTGCTACAGTGATCATAAATTTAAACTGAGCAAGAAATAGAAAGCACAGATAGAAGATGGGGAATGCTCATGGCATCCCCCCTTGACTCAGATCTACCATCGCAATCAACATCAATTAATAATGTCATGTACTATCTATTACAGAGATTATATCAATTGAGTCTGGTTTAACAAAAAGAGTGGGTACACCCTCCTGGGTATGGGAGTACTCACTGAATATAGTGCATTCGGAAAGTATTCAGACACCTTGACTTTTTCAACATTTTGTAACGTTACAGCCTTATTCTAAAATGTACTAAATTGTATTTTTTCCACTCATCAATCTCCACACACTACCCCAGAATTAGAAAGCAAAAGCTGGTATTTGAAATTTCTGAAAATGTATTTATTTTTAAAGATATCACATTTACACAAGTATTCAGACCCTTTACTCAGTACTTTATTGAAACACCTTTGGCAGCGATTACAGCCTCAAGTCTTCTTGGGTATGACGCTACAAGCGAGGCACACCTATATTTGGGAAGTTTCTCCGTTCTTCTCTGCAGATCCTCTCAAGCGCTGTCGGGTTGGAGGGGAGCATCGCTGCACAGCTATTTTCAGGTCTCTCCAGAGATGTTCGATTGGGTTCAAGTCCGGGCTCTGACTGGGCCACTCAAGGACATTCAGAGACTTGTCCCGAAGCCACTCCAGCGTTGTCTTGGCTGTGTACTTAGGGTCGTTGTCTTGTTGAAAGGTGAATCTTCGCCCCAATCTGAGGTCCTGAGCTCTCTGGAGCAGGTTTTCATCAAGGATCTCTCTGTACTTTGCTCTGTTCATCTTTCCCTTGATCCTGATTAGTCTCCCAGTCCCTGCCACTGAAAAACATCCCTACAACATGATGCTGCCACCACAATGCTTCACCATAGGGATGGTGCCAGGTTTCCTCCAGACGTAACGCTTAGCATTCAGGCCAAAGACTTCTTGATTTCATCAGACGAGAGAATCTTATTTCTCATGGTCAGAGTCCTTTAGGTGCCTTTTGGCAAACTCCAAGCGGGCTGTCATGTACCTTTTGGTGATGAGTGGTTTACGTCTGGCCACTCTACCATAAAGGCCTGATTAGTGGAGTGCTGCAGAGATGGTTGTCCTTCTGAAAGGTTCTCCCATCTCCACAGAGGAACTCTGGAGCTCTGTCTGAGTGACAATCGGGGTCTCTTGGTCACCTCCCTGACCCAAGGCACTTCTCTCCCCCGATTGCTCAGTTTGACCGGGAGGCCAGTTCTAGGAAGATTCTTAGTGGTTCCAATCTTCTTCCATTTAAGAATGCTACAGGCCACTGTGTTCTTGGGGAACTTCAATGCTCCAGAAACGTTTTGGTACCCTTCCCCAGATCTGTGCCTCGACACAATCCTGTCTCTCAGCTCTACAGACATTTCCTTCGACCCCATGGCTTGGTTTTTGCTCTGACATGCACTGTCATCTGTGAGACCTTAAATAGACAGGTGTGTGCCTTTCCAAATCATGTCCAATCAATTGAATTTACCACAGGGTGGACCCCAATAAAGTTGTAGAAATATCTCAAGGAAGATCCATGGAAACAGGATGCACCTGAGCTCAAATGTAAGTCTCATAGCAAAGGGTCTGAAATAAGGTATTTCTGTTTTTAATTTTTAATAATTTTGCAAAGAAAATCTAAAAACCTGTTTTCGCTTTGTCATTGTTCTACATATTATTGTGTGTAGATTGCGGCTGCAACGTAACAAAATGTGAAAAGGGGGAAGGGGTCTGAATGATGCACTGTATATCACCCTGGATTTTGGTAAAGCAGATGTTTGGTTTTCTATCCGTTCTGATCAACAGTGGGAGCAGATTACTTTTTTCTTTTTGTCCTTGCTGCTGTTTACACACTGGCCCATTGAGGGGTCCTGATAGGCAATATTACCACCAGGCAGAGTGCAGACAGAAGGAGAGGCATTATCATCCTTTTCACAGTATTATTCCAATCTTATAGTGTGGAAATAGATATATAAAACACATTAAATCACGTTTTTTACTGCACTGGGCCTTTAAAATACATACAACTGGATTTTGAGCAGTAGAGAAAGATAACAAATGAAAACATAAATGGAACATAATGGGACTTGAAATGAACATTTCCACAATGAAGACAAACACTGCTGATATTACATATATACTAGAGTGTTGAAGAGTCGGTGTAGCTGTGAGTGAGTGACTCCAGTCAATCTTTGCAGTGGTGCAGCCAGACTCATATCACTGTGCAGAGATCCTGTTTTGAGTCCTGCACAGATAGCTAGGCAGCGGCCAGGACTGCTTTTGTCTGTGTTAACTAGAAAGCTTCCTGCTGTGGCTGGCTCCTAGCCAAGTTCCAAAACCCCAACCCCACTGCTCACACCCCTCCCATCCTGGAATGGGCTGCTGAAACATACAACGGAAATTTCCAGGCCTGTCCGCCCAAGAACATGCCCCCACTGCATCCCCACCCACATGGCCCCTATTCCCTCCCCTCCCTCAATCCAAAGGGGACAGAGAGCAGCTGGAAGGTGAAGTGCATCGTGTTGGAAACCCAGAGCAGGGCCCTCCCTGACTGGGGACACACTCCAGGGATTGAGGATGGAACTTAAAGTCAAGCCAGACACCTCTCGCTCACTCACAAAGTGGTGGAGAACTCTTTCCACGCTTTCCTTTTTCTGAAATCCCCTGAAAACATAAACTCCTCCACTAGTACCTTAAAGTACCTTTAAAGTGCTTTGAAGTACACTTCTCTGTCAGACAGTGCCCAATTGAAAGACAAAGGAGGAGGTTGTGTGGACAACTCTGTTTGACAAATCAATTGTCTTGCTGACTGTACTTTGCAATCCTTTCAGCGTGAGTACATTTACAGCTGTGTCGCTGACAAGGTCATTAACATGAACAACTAATTCTGACTCTAATATAATTAATCCTAAGTGGAGGAGTTCTGTATTCAGTAACGATGACAGAAATGTACCTCCTCTGCAATGGAGCTACTGACACACTGTAACAAATCCGTAGGTCCATGAAGGAACCTGTTGGTTCAAAACGTGAATTTTACTCTGTCATAATACGAGGCAATACTTTGAGATACCATCTGCTAATTGCTATACGGGCAATTTGGGTCCTTCTGATACCATAGCTAAACCCTGTTGGAGAAAATCCATTGGCCAAGGCACCATTCCAAACCAATGCCAGTTTTCCATTCCTCCAAAAGCACGATTCTCAGACAAGTCTTACAGCAGGATGCATGTCATAATGTAGTGCCTCTGATTTGACGTGTTAAGAGAGGGACATTATTGGTGTTAAAACTCAATTGATGGTTTAACTCTGGCTTAGATCCATTTCTGCCATAGACATCTTCCTAGGTGGGTCAGCAGCCCCCAGTCTATTCAGTGTGTTGTGGGAACCCCTTTGTCTAGACACCTAGGACCCTCCCCTGGGGCTATAGTCACTGATACACAGTGGTATCACAAGCCCCTCTGCCTGAGAGGGCTCAGTCAAGGGATATCAAGTTGTCTTTATCTGGAAGGTTCTGCATACAGAGAAGAATGCTTCAATATCCTGGGTGATCAGTGTTTCTGTGCTCATTTACATATCCATATAGATTATTTCAGAAGACAAACCAAACATTACACACATAGAAGTTGAAAGATTGTGAAGATACCATGTGGTGTATGTCTTCTACCGTAGCTTTGTTCCTAAAAAAAAGAAGTGTGAGTATTTCCATAGTCTAGTCAGTCCATAGACCTTGAGTTGTAATGTGTGGTCTAATATTTACAGAGCAGGATGCCCCTCAGACAACAATGCCCCCTCCAAGAGCCTTTCACATTCCTGTGGGCCCTATTGGCGGGCTGGGGACTTAACCTCTGGAGCTCAACACTCATTGTCTGCACTGCCCCCCCCCGCTGTCTCTGCAGACTCCCATAGTATACCCCCATTTTCTCATTCCCGCAACATTTACTTTCTCAATAATCTCCTTCTCAACTAGTGTTACTGCTTCTGCTTTAGTAGCTTCATTATGAGTCAGGATTCATGGCTACTGGGGCATGTGAGTTTGTCTCTGAATTAACATATAGGTAGGTAGTGGAGAGTTCTTTAATATCTCAAGTGTTCTGTGGATATGCCTTTGTCCTTGAATAGTCCCTGTTAATATGTCATTGATACATATTCAAGACCCATATGAAATTTCGACAAGTCAGTCTACTGGGTTCCTTTTAAGTCTTATGCACTTCCTTATGAGATAAATTGCATTAAACACCTAATGTAAGTCCTTGGTTAGTATTGTATGATCCTCATTATTCAGTGATCCAGTCATCCATTCAAGATGGCACATAATTAAGATCAGGTTTGTGTAAAGATCTGTATGTTTGTCTCCCCCCTGTGCCGACCAGGGGAAACGAGAAAGATGTGGGAGAAATACAGTATGTTTGCAGTGGAGGCTGCTGAGGGGAGGACGGCTCATAATAATGGCTGGAACAGAGCAAACGGAATGGTATCAAACACATGGAAACAGTGTTTGATGTATTTGATACCATTCCATATAACCGTCTTCCATAATGCTACTACAATCATGTCATAGATAGTATAATTGTACAAATAGACATGAAATTGGCATGTCACAGCTAATCTACAGGCCCTCTGACCACTGCCAGACGGCCATAGAAGAGCAGTGGGGAGAGGCTATGAGGCAGACCCCGCGCCAGAAGGAATCAGTTGGAGGGCATTTGATTTCCATAGGCGGCAGGTTTTTAAAAAAATGGGTGTAATAGTAAAAACCATGGGCAGCTCATGAGTTTCAAGTTTGGGGAAGATTACAATTTATCCTACCATTTCTACCGATCTGCATGCCATTTATGAATATTTATATATGCACATTTTCATGGAACAGTTTCATTTCAATAATAACGTTTTCGTTTCTCAAAATTATTGTCACGTTGTTAATCATATCAATCTAAAGTAAAATGATAAAAATCCAAAAGTTTAAAATCAACTATGGCAAGAGCTCTAGCCTCTGTCATATGGACACATTGATACACTGTGATCCATTGGCGGCTAAATAAATGAGTTCAGCTCAGAGATAGCCTATAGGCCAATGCAGCAGTACGCTTATAACGTCCATCATCAACTAAGTAAAATATATAGGCCTAAAGCCGACAACTAAAAACGGTAGAAAATATTCTGATAAATTCCGGTACTTTCAATCACATTCACCTCTCTTCTCCACCTGTCTGACTCCCTTTCTATCTTTCTTGACATGAACTATTGCTAGTGATGTTCAACATTTGATCAAATCATCACCTTATTTTCTTCTTCTTCTTGTTGCAATATTTGAAATTATACTCAAGAATACATATATTCACAAACATTTTAGACACTTTTCACTGACAGCCGCAACTCAATTAGTTAGACATATTGTCACCCGCACTACCCAAATGGCGAGCTTCCCAAACACACTTGTGATTTAAAACAATCTACAGCAACAACAAAAAATGTGGCTAAGTTATGCTTCCTGGTGAAGTATTTTGAATGATTTTATTGAGACATTTATCATTTTGGCTAAACATCAATCCAGCATCCTAACTGCACTCGCCAACTTTCCTTTCCAATTCGCAAGAGGCTGAAACCAGAGATCTGAATATAATGACGAGATGCTCATGTCTCCGGGCTAACAATGAGAGTCTTTTGTCCCAAAGGCGGGAAGGCAGGCGACAAGCGTAGGTCTGCATATTCTTCCAATAGAAACGCATTGGGTTTATACTGGACAGATTTGAGTTAGGCCTCTTGCTTCGCCTCTTCCTTTCTGCTGAAGCTATAAAACCGGAGAAAGCATCCGTGCGAGCGAAACATAGCCCCTCTATGTGTAGCCCATGTATCTAATGATGTCTGGACATACATAGTATGACATACCATACTCATTTGGTCCAGACAGCATCAGGTACATGGTCTACTATGCTTACTAAAACAGGGGTGTGCCGTTTCACTCGGCTGGATGCTTTAACTGAGATTGATGAGTCTTTCTTTCTGCGCGAGTCTCAGATAAATAAGTGTTTCCCAACCTTTCCCTCAGAAACACAGACACATAGGGGTACTATGTACCTCAGCATATCCCAAAGACACACCTTGTCAGATTGTCTCATCTAGTCCAGACATGCCCAGGAAGAAACTATCTTTCCTTATACAGTTGAAGTCAGAAGTTGACATACACTTAGGTTTGAGTCATTAAAACTCATTTTTCAACCACTCCACAAATTTCTTGTTAACAAACTATAGTTTTGTTAACTAAGTCGGTTAGGACATCTACTTGTGCATGACAAGTAATTTTGTTTACAGACAGATTATTTCACTTAATTCACTGTATCACAATTCCAGTGGGTCAGAAGTTTACATACACTAAGTTGACTGTGCCTTTAAACAGCTTGGAAAATTCCAGAAAATGTCATGGTTTAGAATTGGAGGTGTACCTGTGGATGTATTTAAAGGCCTACTTTTAAACTCAGTGCCTTTTTGCTTGACATCATAGGAAAATCAAGCGAAATCAGCAAAGACCTCAAAAAAAAAAAATGGAGACCTCCACAAGTTTGGTTCATCCTTGGGACGAATTTACAAATGCCTGAAGCTAGCACGTTCATCTATACAAACAATACTACGCAAGTATAAACACCATGGAACCACGCAGCCATAATACCGCTCAGGAAGGAGATGTGTTCTGTCTCCTAGAGATGAACGTACTTTGGTGTGAAAAGTGCAACTCAATCCCAGAACAACAGCAAAGGACCATGTGAAGATGCTGGATGAAACAGGTGCAAAAATATTTATATCCACAGTAAAACAAGTCCTATATAGACATAACCTGAAAGGCTGCTCAGCAAGGAAGACGCCGCTGCTCCAAAACCTCCATAAACAAGCCAGACTTCGGTTTGCAACTGCACATGGGGGACAAAGAACGTACTTTTTGGAGAAATGTCCTCTGGTCTGATGAAACAAAAATAGAACTGTTTGGCCGTAATGACCATCGTTATGTTTGGAGGAAAACGGGGGGGTTTGCAAGCCGAAGAACACCATCCCAACCATGAAGCACGGGGGTGGCAGCATCATGTTGTGGGGGTGCTTTGCTGCAGGAGGGACTGGTACACTTCACAAAGTACATGGCATCATGAGAAAGGAAAATTATGTGGATAAATTGAAGCAACATCTCAAGACATCAAGTCTTGTTAAAGTTAAAGCTTGGTCGCAAATGGGTCTTCCAAATGGACAATGACCCCAAGCATACTTCCAAAGTTGTGGCAAAATGGCTTAATGACAACAAGTCAAGGTATTGGAGTGGCCATCACAAAGCCCTGACCTCAATCCTTTTGAAAATGTGTGGGCAGAACTGAGAAAGCGTGTGCGAGCAAGGAGGCCTACAAACCTGACTCAGTTACACCAGCTCTGTCAGGAGGAATGGGCCATAATTCACCCAACTTATTGTGGGAAGCATGTGGAAAGCTACCTGAAACATTAGACCCAAATTAAACAATTTAAAGCAATGCTACCAAATACTAATTGTGTGCATGTAAACTTCTGACCCACTGAGAATGTGATGAAAGAAATAAAAGCTCAAATAAATCATTCTCTCTACTATTATTCTGACATTTCACAATCTTAAAATAAAGTGGTGATCCTAACTGACCTAAAACAGGGAATTTTTAGTAGGATTAAATGTCAGGAATTGTGAAAAACTGAGTTTAAATGTATTTGGCTAAAGCGTAAGTAAACTTCCAACTTCAACTGTAGGAGTGTTACTGCTACTCGCAATACTGTTCTTCAGTTTGATGTTTGTCCCTCACTCAGAACATGTTGTATGTTGGTTGGCTAATTATCATACCTCAAGTCACTTGTCAATCAAGTGACCAGAACAGCTCTATCCCACTTAAGCTTCTATTCGAATTAGACTTGTATTTATCTACTCATATTAGAGCCCTGGGACAAGTCACCTGTCAAAGGAAAAGAGGTAGCAACCAGCTAACACCGCTACAGACATAGCAGCTGGACAGACCAGGAGAAAAACACGAGGCTGGGGCCCTTAGGAGCCCTTGGTGCTGCAGTAGTCCATTCCACTCTTTGTTGCTCTCATCCTCCTGCTGTCCTTAGCTCTATAGGAAACCCATGCAGAGCGGAGGGAGAGTGACACCACAGAGCATGAATAATAGAGAGCTCAGATCCTCATCCTACAACACTAAGGTCCTGAGGAGCATGTCGGAACAGGAACAAAACGGTCATCCCCATTGACTTTGGAAGAGTAGGGATGTGTATAATGTATGTAACGTTAGTGTGACCTTGTTATTAAGGAACGGTTGTCTTTTGTTGGAGTAGCTTTTTGCAGAACGTGTAAAAACTGATTTACTGTAAGATCTTGTAAATCACTCAAAGTATCAATGACCCCATCGGTAAATAAATGTCATTATTCCACGAACAGGAAGTAACATTTGCGTGATTCATCACTTGGCGTCACACGCACTTTATTTATAGGTAGGGCAGTCAGGCCTACACAGTATATCAAAACTGGAGATAGGTCATAAAGTGGAGCCACATGCATTTTCATTGCAACAGCTGGAAAGTGCAGTGTAACATATAGACCTCCTGCACAGAGTGATGATTGAGAGAGGTTCAAGACTACATTTTTGTAACTCTCCCTCTCCAGCTGTCAGCCCGTTCACTATCCCATGAGGGGGGGGGGGGGGGTTGCCACGGTGACAGGAGGCCACGTCTTGGGGGCGTCGTTTTGGTCAAAGGACTCCATTGTTCTTGTGTTAAGCCGTCTTCACTATGCCTGTCTGCCAGGCTCAGGGGCTTCACACCCCGACACACACTGGCCCAATGAACCCATTAAGTAGTAGGAGGAGGCACGTTCAGACAAACACTGCAATTACAACACAAATCACCTTTATAGACAGCGAGGAGGAATGAAGGCATATATATTAGTCCAACTACAAGGACGGAACAAAGACAAATTGGTAAATGAATCAGATTCTATTAACGAGTTCACGTAAGAAAGACAAAACTTACAAGAAAACTGAACAGAATGCATGTTGTAGTATTTCTTGAAGTCTTTAAAAGAACAAAGACTCCACATAATAGTACAAGGGCACAATAGCCAATGACGGGATTGAATATCAAGTGGTTGATTAGGCCTGATAAATTGTTTGATATGCGTGTTGTCCTACATGTCCCCACCTGGCCAGTATGTTTATCAGCTCAGCCATCCATCTTCTACAGAGAAAAACCGGAGGGATCTTGAAACAAGACAAATCACTGCTTTACCCTTAGTTTACACTGTCCTGTATTGGATGCGTTAGGTATAGTCAGTTCCAACCCACTAAATTGTATTCTCTTACCATATAGTGAAAAGATCGATTTCGCCAAAGGTTTGATAATATATATTGGTCTACGCCTTGGTTGTGTCATTTTGTGCTGCTGTACGGTCTTTGGGCCTTAGTTCAGAGGGGACAGTGACCTCTACTGGTCAACTACCAGCACCCAGAATGAAATGGCATATCAAAGTACATGATCCTTGCAGATTGTTTTTATTGCATACTTTAGTCCCCTGCTATTTGATTTATTTCTGCATTTACCAGAGCGTGTATCCATATGCAGAGCACGTTATTTTCCTTTCCATTAGCGAAAACATCCACTTCATGTCTATAAAATAGGGAGGAAGCCTGGTTCAGCTCAGACTGTAATGGTCAAAAGAGCCAAGGAGACATCCTGCTCGAAGGGGAAATGTAGAACAGTATGACTTACTACAATGGTGACATAGATGCACTCTGATTACCAGTAGATAACTGTGCTCCTCTCTGTGTATTGACAAGCTTGGCCCATGAAACCAGCTACAGATCGGTACAGTCTGATCTATTGTACGAAATAACCATCGTTTTTACTAGAACATATAGTCGTCACAGGAGGGGAGGGCAGCTCATAAATGTCTGTAACGGCGCAAATGGAACGGCATCAAACTCATGAAAACCACGTTAGATACCATTCCACCAATTACCTCCAGCCATTACCATGAGCCTGTCCTCCCCAATTAAGTTGCCAACAAATTCCTATGACATACTGTATGTTTTCAACTTTAGGCATGTGTATTTCAAGAGAGGCCTGTACAATGTTTAGACGATGAATGGTTTGGAAGATACCCATTTTATTTAATGGATACAGGAGGTAAACATTTTAAAAATGACTAAATAACTGCCAGACAGCGCAATCACATTAACGGAAGACCTTATTCTATTTACACAACTTGTTAACGACTAAAAAACAAAAAGGTTTATAAAACTCCCAACAAACAATTAGCTCAGAACCACACCCATTTAGCTTCTCTAAAAGTATCAAAAAGGCAGGTGTGTATCAAATGCTACCCTATTCAATATAATATGTACTACATAGTGAATAGGGTGCCATTTCAGACACCGACAGGCTAGGGGCAGCGTGAGCAGCTCAACGGTCCACTTACTCCAGGGGCGGGGCAGTAGAGCCTGGATTGAGCTGCGGCGGCTCCTGGTCTCCCTGCGGATAGCCCTGATGGAGTCTGGGGAGGTTTGGGGCAGCCAGGCCAGGCCGGAGCCTCTGGCCTCAAGGGTGCTGCTCTGGCTCTGGTTCCTCAGGCTGCGGCGGACAGACCGACGCCCCCTGCTGGGAAGAGGCCGCAGCACATCGTCGATACTGAACTCTTCCTGTGCCCAGGGGGGAAGGAGGGAGTCTCGGAAGGAGGCCTGTTCTGTAATGCTACCCTGCTCCATCTCTGACCTGTGGATGTCATTCTCCACATCTTGCCCGCTCTCCTCCACTGCCTCTGGACCGTTTGACTGAGGTGCCTGAGCCTCCTCCCTCTTCTCTACGACTGAGCTGGCGTATATAGAGCTCCTTCTACCCCTGGAGCGGCCTGGGCCCCAGGCTTCTCCGCTCTGCTTGCCTTTGTTTGGTCTCTGTTCTACATGGCTCACTGCCTCCTGCTCTAATGAAGCCACTGTGGCGCTAACCTCATGTGTAGGAGGGCAGCATGTAGTGTCTGCCCTAACTGGACTTTCCCCACTCCTACCTGCATCTGGTAGTGTGCAAGTGCATTGATCTGTATCTACAGGGTCTGAGGTACACTGAGCATTAGGTTCACCCTCTCGGTCACCAGGTACAGTGTGCTTGGCTGGACTGGACACTGAAACCTCTGCCTGGCTTGTTTCTGTTGGGTCTTGATCAGTGTTCTCTACCTGCTCTTCACTGAGACAGTCATCAACAGGAACACTCACCTTCCTGCCTTTCCCTCTACCTCCTCTAATAACACTCGGTTCTTTCTGCTCTTTGGTTCTGAAGGTATTTGTTGGACCTGACCACCGTCTCCCGGCCCGTGCTGCCCTCCCAGTCCCAGAGTAGCCTGTGGTAAAGCCTACAGGGGCTTCTGAAGGCCCAACAGATGGCTCTGCAGCTGGGATGGTGTCTTCTGGTGAGACCCCACCGGCCGCGGGGCACAGGCGGCTTTGCCACAGGGCTGCAGCCATGACCACTCCAGTGATTGGGTCGCTGTTAATGACATCTTCCAATAGGCTGGAGTCTTCTTTGGCTGTGGAGGGAGGACACACAGCATGGATGACTTAAGCAATAAGGCCCAGGGGTGTGGTATAGGGCCAATATACCACGGCTGAGAGCTGTTCTTCGGCACGACGCAAAGTGGAGTGCCTGGATACAGCCCTTAGCCATGGTATATTGGCCATATATCACAAACCCCCGAGGGGCCTTATTGCCATTATAAACTGGTTACCAACGTAATTAGAGCAGTACAAATAAATGTTTTGTCATTGCCATGGTACACGGTGTGCTATACCACGGCTTTCAGTCAATCAGCATTTAGGGCTTGAACCACCCAGTTTATAACACTGTCTAGACTACAGATACTACTACAACAGACAGTTGAATGGCTGTACTTGGACATGCTCCGAGTCAGACTGAATGGCCTATGTGAGAATGTTTACACAATACACAGTAGCAGCATTCTATTGTTGACTGTACTTAGTACTGTATCAAGTGTCAGTCAGTGAGAGAGGAGTGGCCTTGAGCGGTGTATCTTCAGTGTCTTCATGAGTGAGTGTGGATATAGGTATTAGAGGTCGACTGATTAATTGGGGCCGATTTCAAGTTCTCATAACAAATCGGTAATCAACATTTTTGGACGCCGATTATATTGCACTCGACGAGGACACTGCGTGGCAGGCTGACCACCTGCTACACAAGTGCAGAAAGGAGCCAAGTTGCTAGCTAGCATTAAACTTATTTTACAAAAAACAATCTTAACATAAACACTAGTTAACTACACGTGGTTGATGATATTACTAGTTTAACTATCGTACCCTGCGTTGTATATAATCAATGTGATGCATGTTCATTTATCATCGAATCACAGCCTACTTCGCCAAACGGGTGATTTAACAAGAGCATTCGCGAAAAAAAGCGCTGTCGTTGCACCAAACGTATCTAACCTAACCATATCAATGCCTTTCTTAAAATCAATACACAAGTATATATTTTTTAAACCTGCATATTTAGTTAAAAGAAATTCATGTTAGCAGGCAATATTAACTACGGAAATTGTGTCACTTCTCTTGCATTCATTGCAAGCAGAGTCAGGGTATATGCAGCAGTTTGGGCCGCCTGGCTCGTTGCGAACTATGTGAAGACCATTTCTTCCTAACAAAGACCGTAATTAATTTGCCAGAATTTTACATAATTATGACATAACATTGAAGGTTGTGCAATGTAACAGCAATATTTAGACTTATGGATGCAACCCGTTTGATAAAATACAGAACGGTTCCGTATTTCACTGAAATAATAAATATTTTGATTTCGAAATGATAGGTCATTAATATGGTCAAATCCAGAAACTACGGCTCGTATTTCTGTGTGTTTATTACATTATAATTAAGTCTATGATTTGATAGCGCAGCCTGACTGAGCGGTGGTAGGCAGCAGCAGGCCCGTAAACACACTTTCCTGCATTTGCCAGCAGCTCTTCGCAATGCTTCAAGCACTGCGCTGTTTATGACTTCAAGCCTATCAACTCCCGAGATTAGGCTGGCAATACTATAGTGCCTACAAGAACATCCAATAGTCAAAAGGTATATGAAATACAAATGGTATAGAAAGAAAGTCCTATAATAACCTCAACCTAAAACTTCTTACCTGGGAATATTGAAGACTCATGTTAAAAGGAACCATCAGCTTTCATATGTTCTCATGTTCTGAGCAAGGAACTGAAACGTTAGCTTTTTTACATGGCACATATTGCACTTTTACTTCTCCAACAGAGTTTTCGCATTATTTAAACCAAATTGAACATGTTTCATTATTTGAGACTAAATTGATTTTTATAAATCAAATAAGTGTTCATTCAGTATTGTTGTAATTGTCATTATTACAAAAAATATAGATACATAAATAAAAATCGGACGATTAATCGGTATAGTCTTTTTTCTGGTCATCCAATAATCGGTATCTGCGTTAAAATCATAATCGGTCGACCTCTAGTAGGTATACAGTGAAATCAGCAGAGTGGAAGCCTTGCTCTCACCAATCCAATCATATTTAATCAATGATTAGTTCAAGGAAGGAATGTTTCTTCCTGGGCAATCAAAAGACAGCCTAACAGCGGCATGCTCACCTGTGTGTCTGGAGGTGTGGGGGTGTTGAGGGGTGGGGGAGCAGCTGAGGGAGGACAGGTTCTCTCTGATTGGGCTGAGGTTGGGGTTCTTGGATGCATAGGCTCTCTTCCCATACAGAGAGTGATTTACCTCCTTCTTCCCAAAGCCACGCTTTGCTAAGTTCTAGAGAAACACAAACAAACTGAATACCCAAGCTGGTTTGCCCCAGCCTTACAACCGTGCACCTCTCCTGATTTATGTTTTGATATTGTTTTACTGACACCTCTGAGGGATACAGTAATTACATCAATCAAAGTAGACTTCCTTCTTTGGTCCCTTGAAAACGCTCATTCCTTTCATGTTCAGAACTAAAGTAGATCCCACAAGTACTCAAAACACCACCTTCTAAATATAGTTTGGTTCTTGCTCAATTTGAATCACCTAAATCCCTTGAGCGCGAGGAAGGCAGATTGACTGTGGCTAAATAAAAGGAAGTTAGAACGAGGCAAGTAGCTTGGTGTATGTAATACCTCCCCGAGGCTTAGCTCACTACTATCCACAGCCTCAGAGTGTAATATCATAAGTCGCTAGAGAAAGTAAAGTGATGAGCAGAGCCCAGACTGACCTTCATCCTCCCACAGGCAGACTTGGCAGCCGTACGCGTCGACCTCTTCTTCACAGGCTTAATTTCCTCCTCTGGTTGCTGAAAGAGCAGAGAAAAGTGAGGGATATGGAGAGAGAGAGAAATAGAGGTAGAGAGGGAGAAATAGGTAGTGAGAGACAGGTTGCATTAGGATAGGATCTATTTCGTTATACTCGCAAGATCTTCCATTGAGATTAACCCTAAATCATCAGATGAATATAATATTAAAACTATGGTAACATTAGTCCAGAGATAATCTTGTCATTGGTGTGTAAGTGGAAGAAATGAGGATATCCTGTTCTGTGAATGAGTGGTGTGTTAACTGACCTTTCTCTTTCTGCTGCGAGAGCGGGCTGTGGCAGGGGCGTCTGATTCTGGTTCACGGTCCAGGGCAGGATCAGGCACTGGGGCGGGGTCAGGCACTGGGGCGGGGTCAGGCACTGGGGCAGCATCTACAGCAAACACCTCAGTTTCAGACTCATTTGGCACCACTGTAAAATCAATGACTTGAGGCTGATGAGGAGATGTGCTGTTACTTAAGGAGAGAGAGAGGGTGTGGAGAGAGGGTGTGGGCGGTGGATGAAATATAATCCGTCTGAAGTGGGAGTCAACTGAAGTGACACTCTCTCACCTGGCAGTGCCTCACAAATGGAGTCCTCCTTTTGGAAAGCGGAGTTCAAATCCAGAGGTTGAGCCTCCAGCTCTGTAAATATGTACAGCAAGTAACAATGTTATGTTTTACACAGAGCTTGACTGGAAATATAGCATCCTCTCAGCCATGATCACTGTTCAACAACCAACCTGCATTGTCCAAGGAACTGTCAACGTCATCTTCCATTGAAGGGAAAGTGATCTGAGGACAGAGAATTACTACATTATTTCCATGGTGAAAAACAACTAACCCACATGCTGAATTACCAAGAATAACAATTCAATCAGTCCATTCTCATGAGGAACACTGTAGCTAAATGTTTTGGCAACGTAAAACAAGAGTTCCTTATTGGACGATCAGGTAGTCCCTTCCTGTTTCATTACATTTTCTTCTGTTTGGTGCCTAATGAATACAACCCTTACTTCATAATTTTTGCAACAGGTCAATCACTGTGTTAGTGAGTGACTTGTACCTTTCCCTGAGTGTCAGCGCTCTGTTCCCCACAGCAGGGCCCACTAGTGAGGGGTGGGGATGCTCCAGTCAGAGAGGGGCTGCTGAAGTCTGGCTGGGCCAGGTTTAAAGGGGTCCTCTGGGGGGTCTTCAGCAGGGACCTCAGCTGGGACACCCCGGCAGATGTTGGGACCCTGCCCGGGGTGCCCCCCTTCCGTAGAGGGGTGCTGGGGGGCAGCTTCTTGTCAAAGAGCTCGGGGGGCAGCAGGATCCCGAAACGCACCTGCTTCTTCACAGTTGAGGTAACGTTACCAGAGGAATCAGCTTCATCTAAAGGAAAAATACAGATTTATCATCACTTGACCCTACTCAAAACAGCTCTATTCAAACAACTGCTTCTCTTACAGAAAAATGTGGTTCCATTTTAGTCGGTCGTTCGGTATGACATTCACCTGAACTAAAAACACGCCAATGAAATGCAGAGCCCACCCTCGGAAGCGCCGCCTTCCTGGCTTTAACACCTGGGCTCGGATTCACTTCCTCAATTCAGCTCGACTGAAGGTGAATTTGTCAAACAACTTCCAAGCACACAAAGACTAGTGGATTCGGCTCCAACTTAGGTGTCTGTGGAGAGAGTACTCATCCCCCTAGACGTTGCTAGCTTTGGGTCTTGGTGTTTGCTAAAAGCTAACTACTTTCTGCTCTGCTTGTGTAGCTCCAGGTCTTATAATATGCCATTTAGCAGACGCTTTTATCCAAAGAAACTGAGTGCATACATTTCATGTATGGATGGTCCCGGGAATTGAAGCCACTATCCTGGCATTACAAGCTCCATGTTCTACCAACTGAGCAAAATAGGACAATGCTTCCTATTTGGGAAGAAATGTGGAATGCTTCTTAATGTTTGCTAAAAGCCTACCACTTTGGTTTTGAACCATCAACCATACTCTAGTCCATTTACAATGAAAATGAAAGATAATCCTGTTTGCCCGGGGTGGAAACACGCTCAAGCAGGGCCAGCTCCAGGCATAAGCAGTCACTTAGAGTCAGTGCCCCAAAACATTTGACAGTGCCTTCAGAAAGTATTTATACCCCTAGAGACTTATTACACGCTGTTGGACAGATTTCAAGATGGATTCAAATTAATAATTCTCACCCATCTACCCCATAATGATAGTGATTTATTCATTGAAAATGAAATACAGAAAATTCTCATTTACATACATATACACACCCCAGAGTCAATACATGTTAGAATCACATTTGGCAGTGATTACAGCGTACTGGGTAAGTTTTAGGGTTTTGCACAATTTTCAAGTCTTACCATAGATTTCCAAGCATATTACAGTAAAAACATACTTTGCCACTCAGGAACATTCACTGTCTTCTAGGTAAGAAACTGCAGTGTACTCAGTAATCTGTTGTATTGGATTTGCCCCGAACATAACACTTTGTAATCATGACAAAAAGGTCATTTATTTGCCATTTTTTGTTGTTGCAGTTTTACTTTAGTGCCTTGTTGCAAACAGGATGCGTTTTGGAATATTTGTATTCTGTACAGGCTTCCTTTTCACTCTGTCAATTGTGTTAGTATTGTGGAGTAATTACAATGTTGTTGAGCCATCCTCAGTTTTTCCCTATCACAGCCAATAAATTGTGCGACTGTTTTAAAAGTCACCATTGGCCTCATGGTGAAATCCCTGAGCGATTTCCTTCCTCTCTGGCAACTGAGTTAGGAAGGACGCCTGTATCTTTGTAGTGACTGGGAGTATTGATACAACATCCAAAGTGTAATAACTTCACCATGCTCAAAGGCACATTCAATGTCTGCTGCTTGATTTATTTTTTACCCATCTACCAATAGGCGCCCTTCTTTGCAAGGTATTGGAAAACCTCCCTGATCTGTGTGGTTGAATCTGTGTTTGAAATTCACTGCTCAGACAATTGTGGGTGGGGCAGTCATTCAAAACACTATTATTGCAGACAGAGTCCATGCAACTTATTATGGGGAGTTGTTCCTGAATTTATTTAGGCTTGCCATAACAAAAAGGGGTTGAGTACTTATTGACTCAAGACATTTCAGCTTCTCATTTGTAATTAATTTATACAAATTTTGGAAAACATAATTCCACTTTGACATTATGGAGTATTGTGTGTAGGCCAATGAAAATCAAGGGGTGTGAATACTTTGAAGGCACGGTCTATAGACGAAACAAAAAATAAATGCAATAATTTCCAAATAATTTCAGTTCATAAAGGAAATCAGTCAATTGAAATAAATTCATTAGGCCCTAATCTATGGATTTCATATGACTGGGAATACTGATATGCATCGATTGGTCACAGATATGCCTAAAGAAAAAGTAGGGGTGTGGATCAGAAAACCAGTCAGTATCTGGTGAGATCACCATTTGCCTCATGCAGCGTGACATCTCCTTCACATTGAGTTGATGAGGCTGTTGATTGTGGCCTGTGGAATGTTGTCCCACTCGTCAATGGCTGTGTGAAGTTGCTGGATATTGGCGGGAACAGGAACACGTTGTTGTATACGTCAATCCAGAGCATCCCAAACATGCTCAATGGGTGACATGTAGTGGAAGCTGCGGATCTCATCACGGTATCTCTATGCATTCAAATTGCCATTGATAAAATGCAATCGTGTTCATTGTCCATAGCTTATGTATGCCCATACCATAACCCCACCGTGGGGCACTGTTCAGAATGTTGACATCAGCAAACCACTCCGCCACACGACACGGTCTGCCATCTGCCTGGTAAAATTGAAACCGAGATTCATCCCTGAACAGCACACATAGCCACCGTGCTAGCGACCAACGAAGGAGAGCATTTGCCCACTGATGATGTTGGTTACGACGCCAAACTGCAGTCAGGACGACGAGAACGTAGATGAGCTTCCCTGAGAAGGTTTATTTGGTTGTGCAAACCCAGTTTCATCAGGGTGACTGGTCTCAGATGATCACGCAGGTGAAGAAGCCAGATGTGGAGGTCCTGGGCTGGCATGGTTACATGTGGTTGTGAGGCTGGTTGAATGTACCGCAAAATTCTCTAAACACGACAGCTGAGGCAGCTTAAGGTGAAAAAATTAACAAATTCTCTGGCAACAGCTCTGATGGACATGCCTGCAGTCGACTCCTTGAAAACTTGGGACATCTGTGGCATTGTGTTGTGACAAAACTGCACATTTTAGAGTAGCCGATTTCTTGTCCCCAGCACAAGGTGACTATGTAATGATCATGCTGTTTAATCAGCTTCTTGATATGCCACACCTGTAAGGTGGATGAATTATCTTGGCGAAAGAGAATTGCTCATTAAGATGAATGTAAACAAATTTGTGCACAATATTTCTGGGATCTTTTATCTCAGCTCATGAATCCAACACTTTACATGTTGCGTTTATGTATGCATGCATGTATGTATGTATGTATGTATATACACAGCACCAGTCTGTATCACAACCGGCCGTGATTGGGAGTCCCATAGGGCGGCGCACAATTGGCCCAGCGTCGTCCGGGTTTGGCCGTCATTTGTAAATAAGAATTTGTTCTTAGTTGACTTGCCTAGTTAAATAAAAAGGTTTCAAATAAAAAAATCAGTCAACAGTTTGGACACACCTACTTATTCAAGAGTTTATTTATTTTTACTATATTGTAGAATAGTGACGACATCAAAACTATGAAATATCACATGGAAATGCTTATTTGAGTTCTTGCATAATATGTATGGACTTGGTATTTCACCAAATAGGGCTATCACCCCTACCTTGTCACAATATACCACCACTACCATGTCACAACACAACTGATTGGCTGAAACACATTAATAAGCAAAGAAATTCCACAAATCAACTAAGACACCTGTTAATTTAAACGCATTCCAGGTGATTACCTCATGAAGCTGGTTGAGAGAATGCCAAGTGTACAAAACTGTCATCAAGGCAAAGGGTGGCTACTTTGAAGAAACTAAAATATATTTTGATTTGTTGAACATTTATGGGTTACTACATGATTCCATGTGTTATTTCATAGTTTGTCTTCACTATTATTCTACAATGTAGAAAATAGTAAAGATAAAGAAAAACCCTTGAATGAATAAATGTCCAAACTTTTGATTGGTACTGTATAAACAGTTATTTTATTATCATGACTGTATTCATCCATAAATCGTCAGTTATGCTAAGGCTGGGAATTGCTAGGGACCTCACGATATATTATCACCATGATACGAAGGTGCCGTTAAGATGTGAATTCACAAAGTATTGTGATTTTACACTGGGATTTTATTGCGATTCCATATTCCAAACATATTGCTTACCATATGTCTGCTGCAGAGGGACAAGAGAACGCGAGAACTAGTTTAGATCAGTCATGGAAATAAAAGTGCTGAAAAACCAATTATTATTATTATTTAAAAAGATGGAGAACAAGCTATGAAGGAAGTTTTGGAGTTTTGGTGCAGGTACAGCCAACTAGGGCAAATAAATATATACATGCACAGCGATAGCCAAAACGATATATCGTCAAAAATAACATACCGAAATGCAACCGCATCAAGCCCCCTCCATCACTAGGTTACCCAATTATATAATTGCCATGCCAGGCCTATCTGTAATATGCTAAGCTTGCACTGGGCTTCAAAGCACAGACAGGGGAGCAGCATATAGCGTATTTACCTGTGGGGTTCATCTCCAGAAGAGATGGAATGGCAAACAGAGGGGACAGAGTTGTCCTGTCTGGTCCTGAATGCACAACCAGAGGTTGGTTGGAGCTGTGGACTTCAAAGGAGCATTCCTGTTGAGTGAGAGGGAACCAAACAGAATTTTTGAGAGCCAGGCAGGAACATGGGGTGAGAATAGCAGTTGTGTGCTCTGTAGAGCTGTGAGGACTTCACAGACAGAAGAGAGGAGGCTGGGGTGTTGGGTTGTGTCCCAAATGACACTCTATATAGGGAATAAGGGATATAGGGAATAAGGTGCCAGTTGGGACACATATTTGGTCTGTGTGTAGATAAAGCCTGGTGGCTTCTTACTTGCTCCTGCTCCTCCTTGGTGGGAGTAGAAATCTGCTTTAGAGGAGAGGACTGGGGCTCCCCCCGTGTGACCTGGGACACAGTATTAGTATGCAGGGCTGGTGGCAGGGACACACTAGCGCGTTCTAGCTCACCAGAGAGCTCAGTGTCATTCTGGGGCTGTACGCCGGGTGTTACAGTGAGAGCTGGATGATGGTCCTTGTTCTGGACAACTGCAGCCTGGGGTAGGGGGTCATGGTGGGTTTCGTGGACGTCAGAACATTGTGGCCACAGTAGAATAGTTCATAGTAAAATACATTTGGGCGGCAGCGTTGCCTAGTGGTTAGAGCGTTGGACTAGTAACCGGAAGGTTGCGAGTTCAAACCCCCGAGCTGACAAGGTACAAATCTGTCGTTCTGCCCCTGAACAGGCAGTTAACCCACTGTTCCCAGGCCGTCATTGAAAATAAGAATGTGTTCTTAACTGACTTGCCTGGTTAAATAAAGGTAAAATAAAAAATAAAAACATTTAGTTTAAATGAGCACTTTTCAATATTTATTACCAGTTGATCAACATGTACAAGCCAATGTCGCAAAAAACATCAACACACCAACAGATGCTGAATGGTTGGCCAAGTTATATTTGTCATTCAACGGACAGAGAAGTGCTTGGTGAGTGTGTGGTGAGGTTACCTCATTGTTTTGTTGCTGCTTCAGTATGGTGCCGGTGCGTTTGAGGACAGGAGTGTTGGCCTCGCCAATTTCCTCCACACAGATCCCCTGGGAGACTGCTGTGCAGCGCCTCTTACTGGGTGGTGGAGTTAGAAAGGGAGGCTGGCTCACTGGGGTCTTGTTCTCCTTCCCACCACTGCTATCATCACAGCTCCACCCATCTGAGAGTTAAGACAACACCCATAAACAACCACAGCCCAGAATAGAAAACCCTTATAGAAGACACTAAAAAGGGCAATCTGTAGTATCTGGACATTTCTCCATTCCCTCAAAGTAGTATAACAAATATATCAACACCCATAAACAACCACAGTCCAGAATAGAAAACCCTTATAGAAGACACTAAATTCTAACTAGTTGAAAACTGAAATGGTATACTCAAAGCACCAATTTCAGTTCATGTAATAATAACAGATTAATAAATGAGTCACTGAAGCAGACTAACCACCAGACAGAAAATCTCTTGTCTTGATGCATCCCCCGGTGTGATTGTCCTGTTGTGGCACCGGTTCATTCTCATTCTCCTCCACAGCCATTATGCTCTGGAAAATAGCCATCTTCTGCTTTAGAGTAGAGGGGAATCTGGGAGAGAAGGATCTGGCTTGGGTAGGCTATGAAGAGAAAGACATGGTAAACACACCATTTCAAATTATTGGTTTCAAACCAAGCTGTTTGACAAATTAGAGACATTGTAGCAAGAGAGACAGCTTATAGGCCTATGTCATAAATTGAATTGACTCTAGCTAGGAGAATTGCTAGGTCCAATTCAGATTAACACAAGCAGTCCTAGAGCAACCTGTATCTGCAGTCCACTACCTACAGTATTTTTATTGCACAATCTTTGAGTATGATCATGCATGAGCAAACATCTCACCTGTGTGGCTGTGGGGGGAGTTTTCATCCTCTGTTGGGCTATGTAGCGGATAAGGGAGTTGGTCTCTGGTGAGCCCCGTACCCCAACATTAGACCTCCGCTTAACCTTCAGCTGAGCCAGGCGAGATTTTTCTGGAGAAAGACGCATTTAATAGATGCACCATTTATTGGGACATTCTTAGTTCAGAAAAACTCAGATTTTATTGCATCAAAGCACTGTGTAGACCCTATAACATAACGTCACATTGCCATGGAAAATTTGTGTTTCCGTTGACAATAACGAGTTGATTAGATACATGGTAACGCCAGAGAGAGCAGTGTACCCATTGGAATGATAAGCAGCTAACTTCTTCAATGTCTGAATTACCTTTGGCGTTAGAAGACGGCGTGAAGCTCTGAGGGGAGAAATCCAGTTGGGAGGGTGTGAGCTGGGATAATTCCAAAGGTGTTGTGATGTTGCTCAGAGGAGGACACGAGGCCTCCAGTTCATTCAAGGTTTCAGCTCCCTCAACGTTGTCCATTTTCAGCTCTGAACTGGCCATGATCTAACTTACCTAGCTACAACAGAAAGGAATCCAAGCGACTTCAGTGGGGTCTTTCACCTGAATTAGAGATCACCCAACTGCTGTTAACAGTCGATCAAATTGGATCAATGACGCATTCAAGGAAGGCAAGGCTGACAAAACAAGCAACGACTGTTGATCACACACTAAAACAAGTGGTTTATTATGCGACAGGCATTTGTGGCTTGCACGTTATTGACACTATGCATCAAACAAACATTAAACACATCTTACAAAGCCACTTACAACTTTTATAAAACAAACTCTGAAGTTAGCTACAAGTTCACATTTGACTGTTTGCTACGTTACAAACTGGCTAACGTTAGCTTGTTGGCCAGTTAACGTCGTTAGCTAACACTAGCTAGAGTTAACACTCAATCGACAGCATCTTACCTTAAAAATAATGTTTTTTAGAAACGCTACAATATCCACCCTTATGAATCCAACTAGACTTAGCTAAACATACCAACTAAATGACTACAAGAATCAAACGTTTTTCAGCTAGCTAACATGCTTGCTAGCTAGTCCATACTAGTGTAATTTTCAAATTTCGCACCACTCACAGTAGCTGTGGCACGAACATCCTTCCGCGACCTAAACAAATGTTGGTTAACGTTAACATGTCCAACGAAATCATTACATGTATGTTAAAACAAACTCAAAACTAAATTCAAAAAACATTTTCGTTAAAACTTGTCAAAATACGGATATAAATCGATAGTTATGGACATTTGGGCACTATTTCGTATGTCTACAAAACGATCTAGTTTCATACGAACTGGCCAATGAATGTGAACGTATATGTCACGTGTCTCTTGAATACCCAATGAATCACATCCGTTTTAGTGCTCCAAAATTAGTTCCTACGCTAGCAAAGAGGAAGAGTCGAGCAGAACATTATTTCCATTTAAATAATCTTTGTAGATCATATTTTTCCTTGCGCACTGGTGTAGGAACAGCTCATCCATTCCCAAGTTTCCAAACTTCTTCCCAAAAACAAATGAAAACTCTTCTTTGTGTTAAAACTTGGTCTTACATTGCCTATACATTTGGTAAGATGAATTGGACCCTCTGGTAGTAGTCCGTTAGACGGCCTTTGGCATACTCTGGTAGGCCCCTACTCAGTCTCTACTGCTGCTACTCATACAAATACAGTTTTCCCCCTCGTTGACAATTCACCTGATAATTGCCAACATCCAATCAGTCAGACAGACAGGTTGCAGCCACCTCACAAGCATCTTTATTTACCTCCAAACAGGGAGGGGAGAGTTAGTGTGCCTAAGCTTTAGAAAAAAAGGTGCTATCTAGAACCTATAAATGTTCTTTGGTTGTCCCCATGGAACCATTTTCACCCCTAAGTGTAGCTTTGTAGTATTAGTCTGAATGCAAGACCAAGGATTTTGATACAGGGTTGAAGAAAATCTCTTCAGACAAAACAATGTAGACCTACTGTGTCCTTCCTCTCATTACTGTCTGTCCCCAATGGTGGAAAAAGTACCAAACTGTCATACTTGAGTAAAAGTAAAGATACCTAATAGAAAATGACTCAAGTAAAAGTAAAAGTCACCCAGAAAAAATCCACTTGAGTAAAAGTCTAAAAGTATTTGGTTTAACATGTACTTCAGTATCAAAACTAAATGTAATTGACTAACTAAAATGTAATTGATAAACTATACTTATGTACCAAAGGTAAAAGTATAAATAATTTCAAATTCCTTATCCAACATTCAGATATCCTTTACAAACAAATCATGTGTTTAGTGATGCCAGATCAGAAGCAGTAGGGATGACCAGGGATGTTCGGTTGCTGCGTGAATTTGATTATTTTCTTGTCCTGCTAAGCATTCAAAAGTATTTTTGGGTGTCAAGGAAAATGTATTTTCACAAGGAACGTAGTGAAGTAAAATTAATCGAAAATATGAATAGTAAAGTACAGATACCCCCAAAAAACTACTTAAGTAGTACTTTAAAGTATTTTTAGTTTGGTACTTTACATCACTTTCTGTCCCTCTGACGCTCCCTATACAGTATACCCACGGTCCACCTTCTTCCTATTCCTCCTTCTCCCTCTCTCTTTCACTCTCTCTGTTGCCTGTGTGTGTGTGTGTGTGTGGGTGCGTGCGGGCATGTCCGTGTGCGTGTGTCCGTGTGTGCATGTGAGTATGATGAGATGACATAGCCATGGTTGGTGACCTATAAAGAGGGGATTAAAGCAGTTCTCTGTGACCCAGCTGTGTACACCGTGACGTCACACTCCCACCCCTCCCTCCCTCCCTCCCCACAGTTGGGTCCGTCTGTCTGGCACACTGAGAGCATGTGGCCTCGCTAGCACCAGGCATACAGGCAAGCAGCAGGCACAACGTGAACAGGGAAGAAGAGACTGAATGAGCGCCAGACATGGTAATGCAGGCCTTGAAACAGGAGAAAGAATAGGCCTAATACAATAGATTAATAGGCCATATGTCTGGCCTAATAAAGTAGAATCAGGCCTAATAGAATATAGCCGTGGCTCCCAGGCTTCGCTCAAGGTGAGGTTCAAGTCTGTGACAGAGGCTAAGTGAAATATTATAATAATAAGCTTGGGCCTAATATCAGGCCTAATATAATCTTCTTCTTTTTTTAAAGAACTCCAAAAGGACAGGGCCAGTCATCCTCCTTTGAGATGTTACAAATTGTCTCCCCTTCTTTATGAAGACCTTATATCATTATTATAATTCCCCTGTGCGATAAAGAATATTTCATGAGGTATCTTACTTGAGTTCTTCCATAATATGTTTGTGATGTTTGTTTCCTGTTAATTATATTTGACAGCTGGTAAAGCTCTTCCCATAGCTACTTGTTTCAATTAGTGAGAGCATACGACTACATCCTTTTCACATGCTGCCTCTAATGCACTGAATGCTCAGGCTGCTGTCGCACTAATGAGCTGAAGCACACTCCGATTTTCATTTGCAGCATGTATAATGTTGTACCCTTGAATGTTGGATAACAGAGATGTTTATGCTTACACCCATACTCTTGGTTTGATTATAACCATGAACCACCAGCACACATGTACACAATTTGGGTAGATCTCTACTTTTATTCATGTATATATACACATATAAAAAATAAGGACATATGTACAATGATAATAAATATCGACATGTTTGTACAAGCAAAATAAGTTACTTAACATCCGTTAAAAAAAATTGTGAACAAACAGGCAGGGGAACCTTTGCAACTTAAAGCCAAAAAGGAAGAAATGATAATAATAATAATGATAATATAACAATGATAATATTGAATAACAGCAGAATCAAAAGCCTTGAGAAGACTGTGGAAGGCATTGTTTTTGACAGGTATATTGTAATAACTAGCCTATCTATATCCAGAATTGTTACACACAGGTAAATATTTATTTTGGTAGCTTTAGCATTGTATTTAACTAGGCTAGTCAGTTAAGAACAAATTCTTATTTTCAATGACAGCCTAGGAACAGTGTTCAGGGGTAGAACAACAGATTTTTACCTTGTCGGCTCGGGGATTTGATCTTGCAACCTTTCGGTTACCACTAGGCTGGCTACCTGCCGCCCCAACATCCCTTAGCCTACCATCCCTTTTGTGAGTTTGATGGATAACATTCTTTTAAAACAGTTTCATGACTTATCAGACATAATGTCCATTGGTAGACAAATCAGATAAATATCTATACCAATCTTAACAGCTCCTGTAGCTGTTGATGCATAATACATGGTTAAGTGTCAGAACCAATGCGTGGTAACATATTAAAACGTACATATTTTCAAATGAAAGGCATCTATAAATATTTCAGATTTAGTATCAAACCTTAGATCATCAAATTATGAGTTATCATTTGGTTTTAAGGAGGTTGCTGTGCTTGGCTGGTTCTATGACGTTCAAAGGTTTTGGTGATTTGTTTACCTTTTCATGAGCTAGGGAATCAGGGATACGCTTCAGTAGATTACTACTGACATGTAAACAGGATGTTGACCAGCCGCGAACATTTTGCCTTCTGAAAAAAATTAAGCTCTAAATAAAATATGCAGGAAAGTTCTAGACACGAGAGTTCTTTGAAGTGAAGTTGGACGGACGGTTGAAACTTAAATATCAAAGTGGAATAATGAAATAATATTAAATAATAATGTTGAGAGAGAAAAAAAGCAACTGCAGTCTACTTTGGCTTATCCGAAGGTGAAGAGGCACGGCAAAAGAAAACATGTTTAGAAGATGGATTCATGAAGAAGTCCTTAACAACTCTAACCATATATTCTTTTTTTTTTCTAGAGAACATCAGCGTAGGCAAAAGTTTGAAACATGATACACTTCTTTTACAATTATGAGCATGTTATCGGAGATGTGTACAGTACATTTGCAGAGAAGGTCATGCAACACTAGGATGAACTAACCACTGATGGCCAAGTAAGGAAGTACCTCTTCAACTCAGGGATCGTTGCAATATTCTACATCCCCTTCAGCTGTCTCTAGTCTACATTGGGGACAGAAAGAAAGAAACGTCGTCACCCTCTTGTTCCTTTCTTTGTCTTGTGTTGTTCTCTGGTCCCTGCAGATGTGTCACACAGCCACCCCTGGAAGACAAAGCACAGGAAGGGTAAAACTAACATGTTAGAGTGGGCACACATAGTGATAATTGTACATGCAAGGCCACTTCCATGAGAGTAGAGATGATTCAGCATAATAAAACAACTATGTTTCATCTCAAAGGCTGTAAAACTCTTGATTGTGACACTTGTTTTTCTGGCTCGGTCTTTGGGTGTCTCTTAGGCTAGTTCCAGAATTGTTCACGCCAAGCCATAACAGTGACATAGGAGTCGGCATGACAGCACAAACAGATCTAGCCTGGCTAGAATCTTTGTGTGTCTGTAGGCTTTTAGAGAGAGAGAGAGAGAGAGAGAGAGAGCCATACCTCTGATTGATGTGCCTCTGATTGCTCTCTGGACCTGTTGGTTTGTCACAGGCCATTCATCTATCTTCCATCTGTTCTCCGCTTGTCCCTCCAACAGCACAGGGCAGTGTGTGTTTACAGTTGAGTGTCCATCCTTCTCTCTGTGTTCAGGCTTTCCACAGTGGTGCCAGGTCATTCTCTGGACGTCATTCGGTAAGTGGGCGGGGTTTGGGGAAATAAGTGGTTAAAGGGCGTGTCCAGGTACAGTGCTGCTCCGTCCCCTCCAGCACACACTAGTACATCCACCACGTTTGGCATTCAGGGCGGTGCAGGGAGGGAGGTCTTGGCAGTTCAACTCGCCACCACCCCCGCCCAGACACAAACATACCATGTAAAGAGCTTGTTGAGACATCCACTGCAGTCGCAACAGTTTAGTGAGAGTTGACCTACATTCCCCCATGCCATCCCTGCTACTTTACTGAAAACAATGCCTTTGCCTCATCTGAAATTCAGAATAATAAGCGAGTGTGCTATTGTAGGTTCTGCTGTGGGATTATGTCAAACAGACATGTCCATAACCATATCCCAAGGAAGTGTACAAGCATCAACCACTTGTGTAAATGTGTAGTGTAGTTATTGTAAAAGTAGTGCTAAAATGTATTTACTAGTGTGGATGTTATTCGGGGAGATATCTACTTTGTGCAGGGATATGAGAAGTTTGTACGTGCTTCCATCACATTCTCATTCACAGAGAGGCGCTTTAAAGCCATTGGTCTCTATTTGTCGCTTCCGTAGTCCGCAAGGCATAGAAAAAGAACACATAGAAATGTCTTCATTTAAATTGTCACAATATATCAATGTGGCAGGAGTTGAAGACCTTCTCAGAGGAAAGACTGACAACGTGAAAAAAGTACAAATTGAGCCGAGGAAGTCTAATTAAGAGTTTGTCCTTCATGTAAACCCCCCATGTCTTTCAAACAAAACTCACTTCATTTTCTCTCTCTTTATCCCACTCGTTCCTTCCCAGGTTTTACCCCCTGAGAGGGGAACGTGATTGTCGTCATGCTTTTGGGATTAATTTGTCTTTTATGTGGCTCTCTCACTCTCTTTGCTCACAAATACAAAATCGACTTACTTACTCCCGTGTTAAGTGCAGCAAGCGAAAAAGTCCTCAACAGAACATAAAAACAGCAAGCCAGCTCCTCCATCTTTCAGTCAGTCAACTCGTGCTGCTTGCTTTATTGGTTTAGCCCTGAAGCTACAACCTTGTCATGAGTTGTTGGTTGTCTCTTATCCTGAAGGAGTTCTCTCAGGAAATCTCTCCATTTGTTTGAGGTGAAGGCTGAGTTCAATTGTCTTTAAATACCGAATTTACACAGCTTGGGATTTGCACAGTGAAAGCAAGTGAAACTGGTGAAGAAGGTAAAGTGTGACGTATGGAACACAATAACAGGAGAGGATGCTGAGGAACGGGTCGGGGTGTGTCACCTCACATGCTGTGTGCAAAAGAAACATCTACCACCAGTCACAGAGTCAGCCAAACGAGCACTGGCAGAAAAAAAGAGAGAGAGCATGGAGCGAGAGTGGTGTCGAGAGAGAGAGGCGTCCTCTAAAGGAGGGAGGTAGGTTAGTTGCCGTTCGTTCTCAATTTTTTTCATTTTTTTCTTCATTGCAACGGGCGTGGAGAAAGACGACTGCTGCTACACAGACGACTCTTCAGGGTTCGCGTCGGGCAGCACGCTCCTCTGCTGCAGGGTCCGACGCAGCTCCTCCTTGAAGGGGCTGGAGTAGTCGTTCCCGCCCCCGCTCAGCCCCAGCCCTCCTCCACCAGAACCACCCCCGCTAACCCTCTCCTCCCCGGCCGAGCTCAGGTTGAGGCGGATGTAGCCGTTGCTGCCGGAGCCCCTGATGTTGGTGAGGCTGAGCCGGCTGGGGGAGTGGATGGGCTGGCCGGGGATGGCGCTGGGAGACGCCGTGGGGGCATGGTGGTGAGACTGGCTGCTGGGGCACAGGGCGTGGCCGGGAACGATCTTCAGCGAGCCGTCTGAGTAGTAGTAGTTGGCGCCCGTCTCCCAGAAGCGGTCCTCGTCGCTGGGCATCTTGCTGGGCACGAAGGTAGGTGGCTCCTTGGGCAGGGTGATGGGGTAGACCAAGGTGCTTTCCAGGGGCTTCATCTCCGTTCCTTTACCTATGGCCAGCTTCAGACGCCTCCTCAGATACAGAGCTGCCACCAGTAGTAGTAGACAAGCGGCCCCCAGGGTGATAACCAGCACCCAGAACAGACCCATGCTGCCGTCAGGGGCCCGGGCTGCCATGACCACAGGGGAGCTGGCCACCACCGACACCTGGTAGCGCTCCATCTGAAACTTGACCCCCTGCTCCTCGGAGTAGCACACGTAGCGTCCCGCGTGCACCGGCATCACGTTGGGGACCACCAGAGCCTTCAGAGTCCGGTCGAAGCGTGCCCCCCCGGCCTCCTCGTCTCCTAGCTGCAGCTCCCGGTCATTGAGGAGCCAGGAGGGCTGGGCCAGGTTGGACACCAGCTGGCAGGGCAGCACCATGTCTGATTCCACCACTACTGTCACATTCCTCAGTCGAGAGTTGTCTGGGAGAGAGAGAGAGGGTATGTGTTAGCCAAGATGTTTAATTCCTGAACTCTAAGTTCAATTCATCTCAATTCAGTTCAATTCGCTTAGTTCAACTCAACTGAATTAAACTTGATTCAATTACTAAATTCTAAGCTCAAATCCATTCAATAACTATCAAAAAACTACAACTGTAGTGACCAGTTATTGCCACAAGGGGCCACCAGTCCAGTTCCTCTCCAGTTCCTCTCCTACTCACCAGGGCTGGGGATGGCCACAGGCTTGTCAAACTTGGCTTTGCCCCTGCTGAATCTCTCCAGCATCAGATCCTGGGATAGGGAGGAGGTAGACCTGTGGAACAGAGAGCACAGAGAACAGGCATTAATAACATGTTTTTCTGCTATTGGCCTCCACTTTCTGCTACTGGCCTCCACTTTCTGCTACTGGCCTCCACTTTCTGCTACTGGCCTCCACTGAGCTGCTGCTAGCACAGGTGGACCCAGCCCACTGTGCAGGAGCAAAGCAGAGGAGGGGACAAGTAGAAGAGGGGAAGGCAGAACCACTGAGCAGGGCAGAGGGGGAGTGGAGGGGAGAGGCAGGCATGCTCACCCGCGGTGGAGGTCGATGCGGACACAGGCGCGACCCTCACTGTCCCAGGCACAGTAGGGGTCCCGGGACAGAAGGCAGTCTGGCTGCGACTGATAGCGGCTGCAGTTAGCCAAGGGAAGCTGGAGCACTTCTGAACGTGAGCCAATGTACAAGTACTTCTGCAGACATATTCAGACAGAGACAGAGGGAGAGAGAGAGGGGGGTTGAGAGAAAGACAAGAGGGGAAAAAGAGAGAGGGAGGAGATAGAGATAGTTGAGGAGGATGGAAGAAACAGAAAAAGAACAAGTCAGACAGAGGGCAGTGTAGATAATGGGATAATCGCTCTCAATTACAATAACATTTTGTTTTCCCTCCCCTCTTCTTTCTCTGTTTGGCTAGAGAGCAAAGCTTGTTATGAAATAGCTGGCCAGGAAAAGCCTGGTTTAATTAGATAAGGATCAGCATGTGAGTGTAATGCCAGTGAAACAGAGTGGTGACACTCAGACATGTGAGGGCATAATGGTGTTGAGTAGGGCCCGGAGTCTTTCCTAGTTGCGTCACATGATCAGGGAATACTCCTGGTCCAGTGATGGTCTATGTGTAAGTAAACTCAGAACGGCCCAGAGGGCAGGACCCAACCTCCTGCTTCTGTAGTGTGAGGCAGCTGGATGTACAAGTACAACTTGATGGTCTATGTGTAGAGCTGGGGAAAACTCCAGACCCTAGTGATGGTCCATGATGGTGTAGGGCCAGGGAAAACTCCTGGGCCTAGTTATATGGACTATATGAACAGATGGGGAAATCCCCTGGCCTGATTGTTACCTTGGTGTGAGAGATGGTCAGGCTGTCCACTGGCTGGGGAGAATCAAACAGCTGTATCTCTTCAATCACATGGGCCTCCGAGCCGAGGATCACTACCCTCTGTAACCAGCCGTCCGCTAGAGGAGGAGAGGAGAGAAAAGAGAAGAGGGGATAAAGAGGAGAGCAGGTAGGATGAGAAGAGAGGTACATCATTTCAGAATGTTGTACTGTACTTTACTCTTTGGGTAATATTGGGAGCAAGGTTACATCCCCTGCATTGAAAGGCAATTGAGCTGCTGCTGCCGGCGGTGTGACCTTGTGTGTCTGTCTGGGTGGATGGCGCTATTATGAGCAGAGATCTGCTGTGTGTGCTGAACCTGCCCTGCCTCCTGCCCTCACCACAGTGGGACTGTCATGGATAATGTGAGGGACTGACCCTGGACCCTACGGGAGCCTGGCACAGAGCAGAGCAGCAACACACACACACACGCACACTCACACACACAAACACGTAAATGCTGTATCATGCTCCTCGCTCGCTGTGTCGAGAGCATTTCGGCTAATCCCCCAATCCCATCCTCCGTTTCTAACTGTCCTCGCCAGACTTGTTCTCTCCGCATCAGCTGTCATCCTGCTGCAGTTAATAGCTAATCAAGCCCGCAGCCCAATTGGCAGTGTGTACGTGTGCCAAGGGCCCCGTTGAGTTTGTGCTGTGAAGCAAGGCAGCAGGGGGCCTGCCAAGCTACTGAGCCCATCGTCAGTCTGACAGTCATGGGCCTCCAACACACCGCAGGCACAGTCAGGGATTCACTCTACACTGCACTGCAGTGAGTGGAATTCTAAGTAGTAGGCTACTTAATGGGAAGTAGCTACTGCAGTTGGATGTACTGTATGTTATTGATGAAAGGCATTGTCTCCCGACAGGCAGTGTCCTTCCTAGGCCACATGCAGTCTTCAACGGTCTTCAACAGTCTTCAACCGTCTTCAAACAGCCACGCAGCTGGAGTCGTCCTGCTATCTGACGTAAGACAATCTTATGGAAGTAGGATGAAGTTGTCCTGAATCCACCTGAACACTGATCTCAGGCAAACTGTGGGTCTTGAGGGTTTTCTTAGGAGGGTTGGGAGTTAAAGTAAACTGATCCTACAGCTGTGGTTAAGGGCATCTTTAGTGGGCATATGGGTTAATCTGGGACCTGTCTTGGTACTATACTGTTATGTTGCGTATAGGAAGTTCTTACACAGTACACTGATCTCAGTCAGTTTTGTGTTTCCTCCATTGTGGTTAAGCTGAGGTGGTAAGGTCAAAAATATTCGGAATCTTGCGGCAACTTCAAACTCGACCATCTTCAGTGGGTAGATTCTTAGCCCGCGCTGTACGCACTGTCAGTAGCTACCTGTGCCTAAGAAGAGCATGTTGTATGCCCGCGTGTCCAGGGCGCTGACCCGGTCCACTGCCAGGCGGGTGAAGTTGATGCCCTTGGTGAGCAGTAGGGGGCGAGCCTGAGCCTTCTCCTCCATCAGAGGGTGCTTCTTGGCAAAGTTGAGGGTGGCGTCTGGCAGCTGAAGAGAGCTGTTGTAGCCGTTCTCCCTATGCCAGCTCGTAATACACTGTGCCGTGAAGAAGAAAGGCGAGAAGAGACAGAGAGGAGAGAACAGAGAGCCGTGAGAGAGAGAGAAAGAACAGAGAGAGAACAGAGAGAGACGTGAGAGAGAGGGAGAAACAAGGAACATTGTTAGTTGCGGGACAGGCTGGCATTGCTTGTTGGCTCTGATCACTCTCCAAACTCTCCCTGTCCAAGTCACTCTATTCCTCCGCCCCCCCCCGCTCCCTCCCTCCCTCCATCACTCACCGCTCCGGGCCGTGGGCTGGGGACAGTGCCAGTGTATCGCCCCCATCTCTGCGACGCGTCTCTGTACTCCTTATAAGGGCCATCAAACACCTTCTTCACCTCCCCTATCTGGTACTGACAGACTGCTGACACATCCACATCGCCCCTGGGACAGGAGAGAACAACAAAACGACGGGCTTAAGGTTATTACCTAGATGGGTTGTTTCTGTGGTCATTTTTACATTGTCTGTTTGTATGAGAAATAGAATGATGGTTGTGCTCCACTAGGAGATAATAACAGAATTCAAAAGGTCCGTACACAGACAAGACACGTTAGCTGACTGAAGGCCGTTAAAACTGTAATTTTGGGCATAAGATCATATTTTCAAAAGAAGAAGTCACACCAAACCCAGTGTTAGTAAAAGTGCTAAGTTAAGTTGGAGAGAGAGAGCCTCTTCTCTTTGGCACATCGGACCCCCTGGCGGTAGTGTTATTGTGACTCACCACTGGGCGTGGAAGATGCCATAGAAGGTGGTGGTGCGCCAGTCGGTGCCTGGCAGGGTGAAGACTGCCCGCAGGTTGTTGAAGGTGACGTGTCGCTCGGGGAGAGAACACACCAGCCTGGCCTTCTGGAAGGTGGTCCACTTCTTCTGCAGGGTCCTAGTGCCCCCCAGATCACCCTGAGGCGAGAGACACACAAGAGTCAGTCAGGGGTCAGGAGTCAGGAGAGGTGGCATATTGCCAATGTGGAGGGGAAAGTCAGTTCACTTGCATTATGATTTGCTGATGGCTTCTGATACCATTTTAGGGTTGAATTGGGTGAGAAGAGTGGTCTGATAGACTTGGGAGGGGACAGAGGAAAAGTTAGGAGAGGTAGTCTAGGGGCAAGGGTTTATCCTTTGACCTCACCAGGAAAAAGGTTGTATGATGTAATGAGAGTGGATGGCAAACTCTGAGCTCATAACTCGCAACTTCTCCTGATAACTATTGACACCTAATGAGGATAGGACTGGGTGAGAAGAGTGACTGGAAAGAAAGAGTGAAAAGAGGGTTGGAAGTGTTTGAGTCTCACTGTAAAAAGTCTGTGAGCAGAGTAGGATTGAGTGGTTTGCTTGTGTGTGTGTTCCGTTGGCAGTGTGTGTGTGTGTGTGTGTGTGTGTGTGTGTGTGTGGCCATATATGCGTGTAGCCTACCTTACAGACACGGGCCACCCTGGCCACAGTGAGCTCCGTGTCACAGTCCAGCTCAACAGCTCTCTCACTAAAGAAGAAGTAGATCTTGTCATCATCCCCCTCCTTGCTGCCACTGCTCTCCCTCACCAGGGCCGAGCCCACAAAGTCAGGTTCTGATGGGACAACACACACACACACACACACACACGATTTATGAACACGCACGTATGACTGCACAGTCACACACACTACCACCTCCACTCCCCCTAATCTCCCACCCTCTCACATGCGCTGCTATTTAACCCTCTAACCTCGTCTCAATTTTATACCCTCTCACTATCCCTCATCTCTCTCACCCCTCTTCCCTCACGTATCCCTCCTGTCCACTTCTCTAACCTCATCTCTCCACCTCTCACCTCTCACCCCTCCACCAGACTCTTTCACACTCTCGCCTGCTTTTTCCATCTCACTGCTTCTCTGCTCCTATTAGCTAGCCTCTAACCCAGTCCTTTTCTTATCTCTCGTGTCTCGTCTCCCTCTCCAACTCTTTCCCCATACATAGACTATCCTTTTTCCCTTTCTTTTTCCATCTAACCCCTCTTCCTCTCCACTTTTCCTCTCCCTAACTTCCTCCATCTCCCTCTCTCTCCCATCCCCCTCTCTCCATCACTTCTCTCTCTCTCTCTCTCAATTCAATTGCATTATTGACATGGGAAACTCTCTCTCTCTCTCTCTCTCTCTCTCTCTCTCTCTCTCTCTACCCTCTCTCTCTCCCCCTCTCTCTCTCCCCCTCTCTCTCCCTCTCTCTCACCGTTGAGCCAGGCCGGCAGGTATTCACTCTTCATGCTGTAGTGTTGCTGTCCCAGGTTCCTCAGGATGACAGGCTCAGTACCCAGGAAGTTGTTCAGTGTGGCTGAATACAGCTCCTTGTCTGAGAGACACAGAGACAGGCAGGATAGGCACAATTAGGGAACAGTTACACATAGAATATAAAAGAACAGAATAAATAGAATAAAACAGAATAGAATAAAACAGGATACATGACCTACCCACTATAAGGCCTGTGTGGCCCTTGGCTGGGTCATAGGGACACTTGCCCTTCCCATCCTCAAGGGAGCCAGGGTTGAGACTAAAGTGGTCTGCATTCTATGGAGAGACAGAGGTGGTCAGTGGTCTGTGTCGACTAACACAGCTCCGGGCTCTGTCTGTCCGTGACAACATTTGTAACAGGAGCCACAGTCCTCGCTCCCTGCATCCACCACACTGTCTTATCATATCACCGTTACAAACACATGTAGAGCCAGATACCACGGCCTCGTTGGCATTGAATACTCTTTCCTTTGACACAGAGGATTCAGCCTTAGGGAGGTTGTGGTGTGGAGGCATGGAGATAGAAGATATGAGACATGACACCATGTCAGTGGTGCTGCTAGCTGTGAAGCCACCACAAGGACAGCTCAATTCTAATATAACTCTAATACAACCCTAATACAACTCTAATACAACCCAAATACAACTCTAATACAACTCTAATACAACTCTAATACAACCCTAATACAAGCCTAATACAACTCTAATATAACCCTCATACAACTATAATACAACCCCAATACAACTCTAATACAACCCTAATACAACTCTAATACAACTCTAATACAACCTTAATACAACCTTAATACAACCCCAATACAACCCCAATACAACTCTAATACAACTCTAATACAACCTCCTGACAGAGGGAGTGGGATGAAGTTGGCCCTATTTGTCCATAATGGCACCCTTTTCCCCCTATAGTAAACTACATTTGACCAGGGCCCAGGTCAAAAGTAGACCACTAAGTAGGGAACAGCCTGTAATTTGGGACTCAGCCATTGAAAGCCACTCACGATGTAGGTGCACTTGGGCTGGAAGGCGTAGGTTCCACAGGTGTAGAGGTGGGTGTGGTTGTAGCTCTGCAGGAAGCGGATGTAGTTGAAGCACTCCGTCTGTGGGAGGGGGAAAGATGGGGCTGAGACTGAAGCATAATATTCAACCATTTATAGCAATAAGGTGGTACTCAGTCTAAGGTGGTACTCAGTCGAAAGGGGTACTCAGTCTAAAGGGGTACTCAGTCTAAAGGGGTACTCAGTTTAAGGTGGTACTCAGTTTAAGGTGGTACTCAGTTTAAGGTGGTACTCAGTCTAAGATGGTACTCAGTCTAAAGGGGTACTCAGTCTAAAGGGGTACTCAATCTAAGGTGGTACTCAGTTTAAGGTGGTACTCCGTCGAAAGGGGTACTCAGTCGAAAGGGGTAATCAGTCTAAGGTGGTACTCAGTCTAAGGTGGTACTCAGTCTAAGATGGTACTCAGTCTAAGATGGTACTCAGTCTAAAGGGGTACTCAGTCTAAAGGGGTACTCAATCTAAGGTGGTACTCAGTTTAAGGTGGTACTCCGTCGAAAGGGATACTCAGTCGAAAGGGGTACTCAGTCTAAAGGGGTACTCAGTCTAAAGGGGTAATCAGTCTAAGGTGGTATTCAGTTTAAGGTGGTACTCAGTTTAAGGTGGTACTCAGTCTAAGGTGGTACTCAGTCTAAGGGGGTACTCAGTTTAAGGTGGTACTCAGTTTAAGGTGGTACTCAGTCTAAAAGGGTACTCCGTCTAAGGTGGTACTCAGTCTAAAGGGGTACTCAGTCTACAATGGTACTCTAATGTAAACAGAAACTTTTAGGATATGTACCTGGTTGTTCTTGCCCTTGGTGGCACACTCTTTCTTCTTCTCCTGTGGTGCTGGCCACTCAATCTGAGAGAGAGAGAGAAATAGAGAGCGAGAGAAAGGGAGAGAAATAGAGAGCGAGATAGAGGGAGAGAGAGAGATAAATATAAATATATATAAATATATATATATATATAGAGAGAGAGAGAGAGAGAGAGAGAGAGAGACAAAGGGAGAGAGAGAGAATTAGAGGGAGGGATGTGTGTGTGAGAGAGAGATGAGTGGACGAGAGAGACGGCAACAGTAACAGATTGAAAGAGAGTTGGATGAGAGAGAAAGAGAGACATAGAGGGAGAAGGATTTAGAGACAGCGGGAGGAGAGAGAGACAGATAGAGGGAGAAGGATTTAGAGACAGCGGGAGGAGAGAGAGACAGATAGAGGGAGAAGGATTTAGAGACAGCGGGAGGAGAGAGAGACAGATAGAGGGAGAAGGATTTAGAGACAGCGGGAGGAGAGAGAGACAGATAGAGGGAGAAGGATTTAGAGACAGCGGGAGGAGAGAGAGACAGATAGAGGGAGAAGGATTTAGAGACAGCGGGATGAGAGAGAGACAGATAGAGGGAGAAGGATTTAGAGACAGCGGGAGGAGTGAGAGACAGATAGAGGGAGAAGGATTTAGAGACAGCGGGAGGAGAGAGAGACAGATAGAGGGAGAAGGATTTAGAGACAGCGGGAGGAGAGAGACAGATAGAGGGAGAAGGATTTAGAGACAGCGGGAGGAGAGAGAGACAGATAGAGGGAGAAGGATTTAGAGACAGCGGCAGGAGAGAGAGACAGATAGAGGGAAAAGGATTTAGAGACAGCGGGAGGAGAGAGAGACAGATAGAGGGAGAAGGATTTAGAGACAGCGGGAGGAGAGAGAGACAGATAGAGGGAGAAGGATTTAGAGACAGCGGGAGGAGAGAGAGACAGATAGAGGGAGAAGGATTTAGAGACAGCGGGAGGAGAGAGAGACAGATAGAGGGAGAAGGATTTAGAGACAGCGGGAGGAGAGAGAGACAGATAGAGGGAGAAGGATTTAAAGACAGCGGGAGGAGAGAGAGACAGATAGAGGGAGAAGGATTTAGAGACAGCGGGAGGAGAGAGAGACAGATAGAGGGAGAAGGATTTAGAGACAGCGGGAGGAGAGAGAGACATAGAGGGAGAAGGATTTAGAGACAGCGGGAGGAGAGAGAGACAGATAGAGGGAGAAGGATTTAGAGACAGCGGGAGGAGAGAGAGACAGATAGAGGGAGAAGGATTTAGAGACAGCGGGAGGAGAGAGAGACAGATAGAGGGAGAAGGATTTAGAGACAGCGGGAGGAGAGAGAGACAGATAGAGGGAGAAGGATTTAGAGACAGCGGGAGGAGAGAGAGACAGATAGAGGGAGAAGGATTTAGAGACAGCGGGAGGAGAGAGAGACAGATAGAGGGAGAAGGATTTAGAGACAGCGGGAGGAGAGAGACAGATAGAGGGAGAAGGATTTAGAGACAGCGGGAGGAGCGAGAGACAGATAGAGGGAGAAGGATTTAGAGACAGCGGGAGGAGAGAGAGACAGATAGAGGGAGAAGGATTTAGAGACAGCGGGAGGAGAGAGAGACAGATAGAGGGAGAAGGATTTAGAGACAGCGGGAGGAGAGAGAGACAGATAGAGGGAGAAGGATTTAGAGACAGCGGGAGGAGAGAGAGAGACAGATAGAGGGAGAAGGATTTAGAGACAGCGGGAGGAGAGAGAGACAGATAGAGGGAGAAGGATTTAGAGACAGCGGGAGGAGAGAGAGACAGATAGAGGGAGAAGGATTTTGAGACAGCGGGAGGAGAGAGAGACAGATAGAGGGAGAAGGATTTAGAGACAGCGGGAACAGAGAGAGACAGATAGAGGGAGAAGGATTTAGAGACAGCGGGAGGAGAGAGAGACAGATAGAGGGAGAAGGATTTAGAGACAGCAGGAGGAGAGAGAGACCGATGGATAACAGAATGAGAAGGCAGATGTTGAGATAGGTGCAGAGTGAAGACAGTGGGGCAGGTGGCATCCAGTGGCCCGATCATCCCTCTACACTTGGTAGACAGAGCAGCAGCGAACAGGTGGGCTGCTTATTACTGGGCTGCTCACAACACAGAACTGTTGCATGTTCATCATCAGTCACACAATGGTCCAATTCATGCTAATTAGAAAGTTTAATCAGATAACAATCCCCATAGCGCTGGTATATGTCTGAGTGGGATATGAGATGAGAGGGGACAGAGGCATCTTAAGACATTTTATCAAGCCTTTATTGCACGAGGCTAATTACAGTGATTAATCATGTAATAGCCTTGTTCCCCCTCCACCCCTGAACAGGCATCGGAATCAGGAAACTTTACTGCCATGCAACAAAGTGAAGGAACGTTGCACAAGAAGCTGTCTGTGGGGTTAAGGTCCCAGCTGTCGTTGGTGTCTGCTGCACTGAGGTGTTTGTGTGTAGTTACCTGAGGTCGTAGCTGTCTGCTGATGTCGTTAGGGTCCAGGGCAAACAGGGCCTCTCTAGCTCCTACATACAGAACCCTCTCGTGTTCTGCTAGAGTCGCCATGGTGTAGTTCCACACACCTAGAGCCCGGAACCTGGCCATGCTGTCCAGTACCTCTGTAGAGGAACACGCAAACAATAATGTTAGAAACACACACGCGTCTCACTTGAGCTGAAGGCAAAGCCCATCGAAGTGTTGCCCATCTTTTTTTGTCACAAATCAAGCGCCTTTGGAACTACATGGGAGCTCAGCACTGGTGGGATGGTGACGACTTTCAGTTTCGTCAAAGTGGCACACACAGAGAGACACAGGGAAAGGCCCAGTCACACATACACCCTAACCAACACACACAGAGAGACACAGGGAAAGGCCCAGTCACACATACACCCTAACCAACACACAGAGAGACACAGGGAAAGGCCCAGTCACACATACACCCTAACCAACACACACAGAGAGACACAGGGAAAGGCCCAGTCACACATACACCCTAACCAACACACACAGAGAGACACAGGGAAAGGCCCAGTCACACATACACCCTAACCAACACACACAGAGAGACACGGGGAAAGGCCCAGTCACACATACACCCTAACCAACACACACACAGAGACACAGGGAAAGGCCCAGTCACACATACACCCTAACCAACACACACAGAGAGACAGAGGGAAAGGCCCAGTCACACATACACCCTAACCAACACACACAGAGAGACACAGGGAAAGGCCCAGTCACACATGCACCCTAACCAACACGCACACCCAGTTACACACCCCACCCAACACAAACACCCAGCTGCACACCCTATCCAACACACACACCCAGCTACACACCCTAACCAACACACACACACAGCTACACACCCCACCCAACACACACACCCAGTCATACATACACCCTAACCAACACACTCACCCAGCCACACATACACCCCACCCAACACACACACACCACACACACACACACACACACACACAAACCAACACACTCACCCAGCCACACATACATCCCACCCAACACACACACCGAGCTACACACCCCACCCAGCACACACACCTAGCCACACATACACACCTCACCCAACACACACACCCAGCCACACACACCCCACCCAACACACACACCCAGCCACACACACACAATGCAGTAAAAGACAAACACACAGGGAGAAACTGACAGAGCACAAATGCAGTTTAGTTTCCATTATCCACGCCTGTGTTTCCTGTCGTGTCTTTGCGTCTCGCTCTTAGCAAAGGGAAGTCATCTGCGAAACGTCAGGCAAGCCTCAGTAAAGTGATGTCATGAATTGAATAATAATATTCCTGTAAAAAATCAAACCTGAGATCCTACAGCAGGGGGAAGAGACTTCACTTCTGATTTATGGTGTGACTTCCTTCCTGGCCTACTTTAAGGGTATAGCAACGAACCAGAACTATAGAGGTGGTGGGGTGCAGGACAGCAAGTCAGAGAGAGAGAGAGAGAGAGAGAATGGAGGTATAGAGAGAGAGAGAGAGAGAGAGAGAGAGAGAGAGAGAGAGAGAGAGAATGGAGGTATAGAGAGAGAGAGGAGAGAGAGAGAATGGAGGTAGAGAGAGAGAGAGAGAGAATGGAGGTATAGAGAGACAGTATAAGGAGGAGAGGAAACTGGAGAGGACAGGCGGTGGAAGAAGGTAATACACGTGGAACTAGAGTTATTATCTAGAGAGCAGCAGCGTGTAAACATTGGAGGGTATTGGCGCGTGTGCTGGATGAGGAGAGACGAGATGAGAAGAGGAGACGAGACATCCTCAAGGGAGCCCAGAGCACATCTGCTAGGTTCTACACAGACAGAAAACGCGCACGCGCACACACACACACATACACACGCACATAAACACACACACTTGCACACATGTAAATACACATAGACACGTGTGCTGACATAAACGGTTGTGCACTCCAGCACACTCGCTCACATACACATACACACGCACACATACCCACGCACATAAACACACACATACATAAACACACACACTTGCACACATGTAAACACACATAGACACGTGTGCTGACATAAACGGTTGTGCACTCCAACACACTCGCTCACATACACATACACACGCACACATACCCACGCACATAAACACACACACACACACACACACGCACACATAAACACACACACTTGCACACATGTAAACACACATAGACACGTGTGCTGACATAAACGGTTGTGCACTCCAACACACTCGCTCACATACACACACGCAAACCTTCCTCCCGCCACACATACTGGCAAACACCCCTCCTGGGTACCTGCATAGTGACAATAATGTTTGTCCACAATCACAGAAAGTTTTGCAGAGCTTGAAGGGGGTTGTGTACAATTATTAGTGGCAGTGTCATTGCTAGTTGTTATGGGAGGCTGCACTTCCCACCTGTCACCACACAGGGGCAGCCCTGAGGCCTGTCTGCGTGGTAGGGGGCCTTAAAGGAAAAATCCACTCAAAAATATTTTGGTGTTAATACAGTGGACGGAGGGGTCTTTGTCTGATCTAGCAGTTGTTATGAACAGACACCAGACATTAAAGTAACAACATAAGAGGACAGACTTTACTAGTAAGGGAAAATATAATGAAAGGGGAAAGAGGAACATGCCACAGAAATGAGAGCAAAGAGAAGATCTAATGACTCCAACAGATGAGACACACGCACACACACACACACACACACACACACACACACACACACACACACACACACACACACACACACACACACACACACACACACACACACACACACACACACACACCCGCCCACCCACACACCAAAGGGAAAACTGCAAGCCCATAAAATGTTGGTTGTTGGTGAGGCAGCAGAGGTCTGTGTCTCTCCACAGCTGAACTCTTGAGATGTGCCAAGGTCAGTTTGATGGGTTCTATGGTAACAAGAGCTTTCGCCCTGTGATGTTAAGCTAGCCACTACACTGAAGGAGTTCTATACTTCCATCTCTGTGATGTTAAACTAGCCACTACACTGAAGGAGTTCTATACTTCCATCTCTGTGATGTTAAACTAGCCACTACACTGAAGGAGTTCTATACTTCCATCTCTGTGATGTTAAGCTAGCCACTACACTGAAGGAGTTCTATACTTCCATCTCTGTGATGTTAAACTAGCCACTACACTGAAGGAGTTCTATACTTCCATCTCTGTGATGTTAAACTAGCCACTACACTGAAGGAGTTCTATACTTCCATCTCTGTGATGTTAAACTAGCCACTACACTGAAGGAGTTCTATACTTCCATCTCTGTGATGTTAAACTAGCCACTACACTGAAGGAGTTCTATACTTCCATCTCTGTGATGTTAAACTAGCCACTACACTGAAGGAGTTCTATACTTCCATCTCTGTGATGTTAAACTAGCCACTACACTGAAGGAGTTCTATACTTCCATCTCTGTGATGTTAAACTAGCCACTACACTGAAGGAGTTCTATACTTCCATCTCTGTGATGTTAAACTAGCCACTACACTGAAGGAGTTCTATACTTCCATCTCTGTGATGTTAAACTAGCCACTACACTGAAGGAGTTCTATACTTCCATCTCTGTGATGTTAAACTAGCCACTACACTGAAGGAGTTCTATACTTCCATCTCTGTGATGCCCCACTCTAGCTGTGTGTGTGTTTCGGTGTGTGCGCCGTTTTGGGAGAGCTCAGGGTCGGTCTAGTGGAAGGAGGGAGGGAGGCCAGAGCGGCTGGCCAGGCGAGGCGGTCCAGGGAGCAGAGAGTAGGGCTCAGTCAGGACTGATTCAAGGCTAGTTTAGATCTCCTCTGATGTGCCTCCGTGTACGCTGCGCCTCCCCTCTCTTCTCCAGCAAGCTAACGCTCCTTCTTTTCACTGAGTGCTTAACTATAAATACTGCCACGTTCTGCGTTACGCTGCTAACCATGGAGGAGCTCACACACTGCACTATAATTAAAGGGCTATTTTAGGACCTTTGAAGCAGCAACACAGACTAAGAAACAAGGAGACATATACATTGTGTAGCCCACCGCCCACTACAAAAAGACACACACACACACTCAATCCCTCAAGTCAGGTACCCACATGGGGATAAAGGTACACACAAACATTAGCATCACGGACACACACACACACACACACACACAAAGCCAGTTGTTGTATCAGGAGACTAGGGAAACTTCAGAGTGGATTGTATTGAATGTCAAGGCATGAGACAGAATGAGAGCAGAGAGAGAGAGAGAGAGATAGGAAGCACTGTGTAATTGCTGTAGATTAGCAAAGGGAGTGGTGAGAGAGGAATGAAGGGAACTGGGAGAGACGGGGGAGGAGGAGTGGGAGGGCAAACATGGAAAGGAAATGTTAAAAGTGGATTAACACAACAACAGGACAAGTGGAGGAGTTGCTGATTTATTCCACAAATGCCCTTTCTGAAGAAGGGTGTCACAGTTAAGACTGCCCTACTCCAACCTGGCTAGAGAGAGAGAATAGAGCGGGGATGCATTTATGAAAATCATAGCCGTTCTGTTACAGACCCCCAGCTGTTTACTGAACAATATGACTTAAAGCCCCTCTACTCCACTCTAGGTCACATCTGTGCCATGCTATTAATCCCATTCAATCAGAGACATAGTGGAAGATGGAGGATGGAGGGATGGAGAGATGGAAGCTGGGGGATGAGTGACACATGTCAGATAGTGTGTGGATGGATGGATCATTTATCTCTCTCTGTCTGTCCTCCCCCAATCACACAAACACACCCACCACAACTTTGTCCATCTATCCCTCAATCCCTCCCAACCACTCATTACTGTAATTGGTGGGCAGAGAGGGAGAGAGAGAGAGAGAGAGAGAGAGAGAGAGAGAGAGAGAGAGAGAGAAAATGAAAAAGTCCATCCCCCATCTCTGTTCTGGGTGGATCTCACTTCACATCCTCATTCTATCTCTCTCGTTCAATCAGCACCACTCATTTGCTTTGGTTTTTCCTTTTAAGTTCTAGTCTCATTCTCTGCATCAAAGCATCCTGCTGGCATTTCAAACAAACTGCCCGTCCCCCGTCCCTCTTTCTCTCTCTGACCACAGCTGCTGTGCTTTGTGTGGTGATGGTTTACAGGGCTCTGTCATTGGGGTTGGGCTGGGAAAGGGGAGAGGGGTGTGCCGGGGTGAGGGGAGACAACCACCCCCCAAACTGCATTTTATCTGCTCCCGACTGTGTCCGCCAAGTGTTTGAAAATAACCTGCCAATGGATACTCCAATCAGGCGTGCCCAAATCAGGGCGCAACGAGGGTGTGTGAGAAATGAGAAAGAGAGGAGAGTGGAAAGAGAGAGCGAATGACAGAGAAGAAGAGAGATGGAAAGATGATGGAAAGATGGAGAAGGAGAGAGAGAGAGTGAGAGAAGTAGAAGTAGAGAGAGAAGAAGCAGTTAAAAGTGTTTGTGTTTTTCCCCCTTCATAACCTAAATGACTTTAAGCCACACATAATTATAGAGGCGGGGCCTGGGTGGGCAGAGAGAGGGAGTAAACATTATCTCTGCTCTGATCCCCCCCCCAAACTGCCCGGGAGTACTAAATCCCTCAGACAGCCAGGCTAAGCATAATTCATACACACACTCTGAGCCTCTCTCTCTCTCTCTCTCTCTCTCTCTCTTTTTTAATTGTCTCACGTTTGCTGACACCAAACTGCATACAAAAACACATTTCTTTTATTATCCTTGTGGGGACCAAACACTTGATTCCCATTCAAAATCCTATTTTCCATAACCCCTAACCTTAAACTTAACCTTCACCCTCAAATAAAAAAGTTTGTTTTTAGGATGGTAAAACAACACACCACACACACAGAGTTCCTGTTTATGTGATCTGCGTGTGCAGGGAGACAGCTCCACGCGGCATAAAACACTTTGTAGACGTTCCGCGCTGTGTGTGTATTTGTCTTCTCCGTCTCTTCCCCACTCCGTTGCTCCTCTCGCTACTGTGCAACTCTTTCCTGTCCTTTTAAGGCAGTCTGCTCCCTGCTCCTCTCCTTCTGCTCTCTCTTTCTCTCTCTCTCTCTCTCTCTCTCTCTGCTCTGTCCCTCTTTCTTCAACTCCATTTGTCTCTGACTCTCTTCTCTTTAACTGTCTCTGTCTCTCTGTCTCTCTGTCTCGTTGAGATAGTGATTGTGTGAGCGAGCTGCATGGCTGTTTGCATTGCCTGCTGAATGTTTACAGAGTCTGTTTATTGGTCTGGGATGAGCCTGTGGATTGACTAGAGTTGAGTGAGCAGGAGTTGTGTGTCACCGTTAGCCGTGTCCCTCAAGCTGCTATTGACTGCTTGTCCATTGTTTTTTTTTTCATTGTATCCCCCAGCCACACCCCTCACCACCAACAATGGCGGTTGAGTGCGAGTCGGGGACAGGAAAAGGAGCGTGGGGAAGATGGGAATCAGAAAAGAAGACAGAAAAGGGGCTGCTTTTACGTAATAGCAGTCTTGCTAAGTGTAGCCGAAACGTGATCTCTTTGTGAAAATAGTACAGGCTGTTTGGTTCTTAGCGGGGCTGAGAGCAAAGAAAGGAGGGAGGTGTGGGATAAAAAGGAGAAGGAAGAGAAGGACGTGGAGGGAAAGTAAGGACAGAATAAAGGTGTGAGGTGGTTATGTGGTATATGTGTGACACAGAGGCAGAAGTACGTTGCTTCCTCTATTGAAATGATATACTGGTTTTTCACTGACTGCTGGACAACAGAAGAACAGAAGAACAGGAAACAGAGTGACTGGGAACAGTTAATATAGGCTACATCTGAAATAGCACCCCTCGTCCTGATTGGCCCTGGTCAACAGAAGAACAGGAAACAGAGTGATTGGGAACAGTTAATATAGGCTACATCTGAAATAGCACCCCTCGTCCTGATTGGCCCTGGTCAACAGAAGAACAGGAAACAGAGTGACTGGGAACAGTTAATATAGGCTACATCTGAAATAGCACCCCTCATCCTGATTGGCCCTGGTCAACAGAAGAACAGGAAACAGAGTGACTGGGAACAGTTAATATAGGCTACATCTGAAATAGCACCCCTCGTCCTGATTGGCCCTGGTCAACAGAAGAACAGAAGAACAGGAAACAGAGTGACTGGGAACAGTTAATATAGGCTACATCTGAAATAGCACCCCTCGTCCTGATTGGCCCTGGTCAACAGGGTGCCATTTCAGGCGCAGACATGGTCAACAGAAGAACAGAAGAACAGGAAACAGAGTATCTACTCACCCTCGTCCTGATTGGCCCGCATTTCAGGCGCAGACATGGTACGGCCGGTATCTACTCACCGCGGTATCTGACCGTCTTGCGTGGGACTGGGTTCCAGTTGAGACATAACGACTTCTCCCAACCAATCAGAAGAACCAACAGCAGGACCTTAGCCTCACCCATGGCTCCGATGGGACCTGCCCAGTCTCAGCAAGGCCGTTGATTCGCTGGTGGACGGATGAGTGACAGGGGAGATAGACAGTGTGGGCCCAACCTCTGGCAGCCTGACAGAGAAGGATAAAGCAGAATCAGTTAAAGCATCAGAACCGACTACCACGATACCTCGTTAGCGTAACAGCCGTGCAACATCCGCAAACAACTTATCAGAGCTCTGTCAAGCCAATCCAACGACAAGCTATTCAATTGAAATGCAGCGCTATCAAAGTTAATGTGTGTTGGCAGCACATCAACCAGACTCTGGAAATGAATGTCGAAGCAAGGACAATTCAACACACAATCTGGTTTATGATAATTCTCTTAAATGAATATGTCAAACGTCAGACTTGTTTTGTCTTTGACAGGTGAAGCTACCGGTAGCCTGTTCAACTAATGGAGGTAAATGATACAAACATCACTGTAGACACGGCTTAAAAATACACAAATAAATGCTGCAGGAATAGACTATCAAAGACATCCTGCTTTCCCTCCTGTGGAATCATCATTCCACACCTGCTGGCGTCTATCGGGAAGCCAAATCAACACTTTGATGCTGTTTACCTATTTGAGAAGAAAGCTGTTGACTTCTAAACATGCATTAAATGTCAAATTGTGTTTACTCTCGGAGATTAAATGAAAAATATCCGTCTGAGCTGTTGCATTTTTATTGCTCAATGTCATGTGAATTTGAAATGTCCGTTTCAACAGGCAGACTTTCTGTCCCGTTTCAAAATACTTTCTGTCCTGTTTGGCATTTAGGAGACGGGGGTGTGAATTGAGATGCGGAGCCTGTACTGCACGTTCTGAACCCAATCTGACTCCTATTGATTTCTCTTTTTGGAAAGTAAGAGCAGCCGCACTGACTGAAAAAGTCCAAGATCATCGAAATGTGCTCTAAATGAGTCGGCTTAAATGGAGGGCCGGGATAAGAATATCTGATGGCTCACAGCTCACAGCTCTGACTTCAGGTTTTATTGGATCAATGAGGAGGCCTTTGGCTATCGCCTTGAGTGTAGAGAGGGGGGGGGGAGAGAGTGAAGGAGAGATAGAGAGAGAGAAGGAGGGACATGGACAGAAAGGTGTGTTTAGAAACATGGAGGGCGTCTGAAACCAGTAGCGACAGGCTTCACGTTATCTTCCAAGCTGCTGAGAATCCTCCAGTCCTCAATAACGGCGTTCTATCTTCTTCTTCTCTTTCGGCCTACAGTTAAGAAATGGAGTGAGTCAGCGTCCTGGAGGTAGGATTAAGAGGACTAGCCTGTGTAAACATACTGTAGCAGGGGAAGGTGAGGTGAAGAGAGGAGGAGGAGGCGGGGGGCTTGTGTGTGTGTGTGTGTGTGTGTGTGTGTGTGTGTGTGTGTGTGGGGTGGGGGAGGAGGCGGGGGGCTTGTGTGTGTGTGTGTGTGTGTGTGTGTGTGTGTGTGTGTGTGGGGTGGGGGAGGAGGCGGGGGGCTTGTGTGTGTGTGTGTGTGTGTGTGTGTGTGTGGGGGGTGGATTCAGCAGGTCTAACAGGCAGTTAGGCAGGCAGACAGCCAATCAAGTATCCCTCCCGGCTGTATTGAATCACCTTATAATGATTGGTGGAGGGGACTTGTTTTCACTGGGCCGCTAATGACGTTCAACAAATTAGAAACGACGTGGCAGACTAATAATATCAGTCAGTGTTCCCCACAAACACAAGCTAATTAGCCTGACGTTGAGAGAGAAATAAAGCACGTGTTCCGATTATGCTGCTTCGTTTGTGTGTTTGGATCCAGCTAAGTCCCCCAGGGGAGATGTTTCTTCCGATGAGGATGGATGTCGGGAAAGCAGGTTAGGATCAGGAAAGAGGGGGGCCTAGGACAGGAAGTGAGTTAAGCGGAATATCCGTTCTCGAGTGTTGTCCATCTCTCTGTTCAACCTCTGCCCTCCTGTTTCCTTCCCTCGCTTCCTGTCCATCGCTTCCTTTTTCCTCCCTTTTCATCAACTGATAACGAGCCCTTGTGACCTTTGACCCCATGACCTTTCCAGAGGTCACAGGTGTCCAGGCAGAGAGAGTTCACTGACAGTGTCGTACCACTACACTAGAGTGGAGGAGGCCATTAACACAAGCTGGACATACAGTATGTACAAAGAACCACACCAGAACTACCTCTCCTCCCTCCTACCCCAAAACAAATAGATTTATACAAGGCTCTTCCTTCCTTCCTCTCGCTCCTTCCCTCCCTGCCCTTCTCACCCCCCCCCCCTGTATTTGAACATAACCTATTTCACCTCAGCGCTGAGGGCAGGATCAAACCCCCTCACTCACACCCTCTATGCTATGTACAAAACAGCTGGAGACATTTTTTATGGAACATTTCCACTCACTTTAAAAGTAAGTGAAAATACTGTCTGGTGGAAGCAGTGGTGTATCTAACTGAGCACAACTACAATCTACTAACACACACACACACACACACACACACACACACACACACACACACACACACACACACACACACACACACACACACACACACACACACACAGCTATGTCTTACTATACTTGTGGGGACCATTCAAAATCCTATTTTCCCTAACCCCTAACCCTAAATCTAACCCTTACCTTTAACGTTAACCCTAATCTTAACCCTAAACCTAATCCTAACCCTTACTCCTAAACCTAAACCTAGCCCCTAAGCCTAAATCTAACCCTTACCCTTAACGTTAACCCTAATCTTAACCCTAACCCTAACTAACCCTATCCCCTAACCCTAAACCTAATCTTAACCCTAACCCTAACTCTAACCCTATCCCTAAACCTAATCTTAACCCTAACCCTAACTCTAACCCTATCCCCTAAGCCTAAAATAGCATTGTGCAAGTGAGGACTGGCAAACTGAGATTTTTTGTTGATTTACTATTATTGTGAGAACACACACACACACACACACACACACACACACACACACACACACACACACACACACACACACACACACACACACACACACACACACACACTCTCCAGAGGGATAAGCTCTTAACCCTAATTTGCTGCAGGGGCGCCGTACTACTATGGCTGACCCTGTAAAACAACTCATTTTACTGCATCTATCCGGTGTCTGGGACAATACACCTGCTCCATTCGGACCTGCTAGGCTGCCATATGGACAGGCCTCCTTGACCCAGTTCTGACACTGGTTTGACCTGCTAGGCTGCCATATGGACAGGCCTCCTTGACCCAGTTCTGACACTGGTTTGACCTGCTAGGCTGCCATATGGACAGGCCTCCTTGACCCAGTTCTGACACTGGTTTGACCTACTAGGCTGCCATATGGACAGGCCTCCTTGACCCAGTTCTGACACTGGTTTGACCTGCTAGGCTGCCATATGGACAGGCCTCCTTGACCCAGTTCTGACACTGGTTTGACCTGCTAGGCTGCCATATGGACAGGCCTCCTTGACCCAGTTCTGACACTGGTTTGACCTGCTAGGCTGCCATATGGACAGGCCTCCTTGACCCAGTTCTGACACTGGTTTGACCTGCTAGGCTGCCATATGGACAGGCCTCCTTGACCCAGTTCTGACACTGGTTTGACCTGCTAGGCTGCCATATGGACAGGCCTCCTTGACCCAGTTCTGACACTGGTTTGACCTGCTAAGCTGCCATATGGACAGGCCTCCTTGACCCAGTTCTGACACTGGTTTGACCTGCTAGGCTGCCATATGGACAGGCCTCCTTGACGCAGTTCTGACACTGGTTTGACCTGCTAGGCTGCCATATGGACAGGCCTCCTTGACCCAGTTCTGACACTGGTTTGACCTGCTAGGCTGCCATATGGACAGGCCTCCTTGACCCAGTTCTGACACTGTTTGTCCTGCACAAAGCAGCAGCTGATGGCTGAGTGTACTTGTGCGTGAGTGTTCAAGACATAGTGAGGGTGGGTGTTCAAGAGCTAGATCTACCAGAGAGCCCAAAATACTGGGTGCGTGTGTATGGATGCGGATGTGTGTGTGCGTGACATACTGGCAGATTGTGTAGTGTTTGTGTAAGAGCAGGCCTAGATGAAAGAGTGATAATCAAAGAGGGTTTGATCAGCTGCAGTGTGTGTGCGTGCGTGCGTGCGTGTGTGTGTGTGTGTGTGCGTGTGTCTGTCTCATGGGAGGCAGTGAGGGAGCTCTACAGCATCCATCCCTACCAGAGACAGATACACACACACTTCCTGCCAATCCACTGGCCTGCCAACAAGCGGTCTCAGTCTATCTCTCTATAGTACCTGTACACTACTACATCATGTATAGTATATAGTTAACTGACCAGGGCTGGGGACAAAACTATTTCTTATTCAGACAGTCAGTTCAGGGGATGAATTGAAATGCAATCTATTACCTGAACATTGCCCATAATTCCCCCCTATTATTATCAATGCAGATGTTTTTATTCATTAAATAAATCTTAATTCACTTTTAGAATTGACTGACTTCAAAGGAACCCAACCCTAACGATCAGTCAACAATCTGAGAAAACCATATATGAAAGCACAATCCTGTCTCCAGCCAGACATAAAGTTCCTCCCTACAGATAGAAAGCCACTGTATTTCAGATCAGTGTCCCCAGGCCCTCATCCTTTGAATCCTCTCCCCCCATCATCTCCCTCCCCTAGGGATGGTGGTGGGGGGGGGGGGTCCTTTACTGCAGCAGACAGTCCCCTGAGAGAACCACCATTACTCAGGCCTCCAGCCCCTCCATGCCTCAGTACTCAGCCATGATAATACTGCCTTCATCAAGGCCTTATCAGTTCCATCAGGCCAGCGGCTGGCTGTAGTTAGAGCTGAAATTGATCAAACTGCCCTGTGACCACACCACACCACACCACACCACAGCACAGCAGAGCTCAACTCATTTCAATCACACAGGAGTCAACCAGACTACTGGAAATCCATCTGGCTCGGAGTCACTCGCTCTCTGATACACAAACACACACACAATCTCTGTCTTTGTCTGTCTAACTCACGCACCATTTCTCTGGCTGCCTCTGGCTGTCTTTCACACACATTATCCCTCTGCCTCTGGCTGTATTTCACACGCATTATCCCTCTGCCTCTGCCTGTCTTTCACACACATTATCCCTCTACCTCTGCCTGTCTTTCACACACATTATCCCTCTGCATCTGGCTGTCTTTCACACACATTATCCCTCTACCTGTCGTTCACACACATTATCCCTCTGCCTCTGGCTGTCTTTCACACACATTATCCCTCTGCCTCTGCCTGTCTTTCACACACACATTATGCCTCTGCCTGTCTTTCACACACATATTATCTATCTGCCTCTGCCAGTCTTTCACACACATTATCTCTCTGCCTCTGCCTCTCTTTCACAGACATTATCCCTCTGCCTATCTTTCACACACATTATCCCTCGGCCTGTCTTTCACACACATTATCCTTATGCCTCTGCCTGTCTTTCACACACACATTATCCCTCTGCCTCTGTCTGTCACACACACATTATCCCAATACCTGTCTTTCACACACATTATCCTTATGACTCTGCATGTCTTTCACACACATTATCCCTCTGCCTCTGGCTGTCTTTCACACACATTATCCCTCTGCCTCTGGCTGTCTTTCACACGCATTATCCCTCTGTCCCTGGCTGTCTTTCACACACATTATCCCTCTACCTCTGCCTGTCTTTCACACACATTATCCCTCTGTCTGTCTTTCACACACATTATCCCTCTGCCTCTGGCTGTCTTTCACACACATTATCCCTCTGCCTCTGCCTGTCTTTCACACACACATTATGCCTCTGCCTGTCTTTCACACACACATTATCTATCTGCCTCTGCCAGTCTTTCACACACATTATCTCTCTGCCTCTGCCTCTCTTTCACACACATTATCCCTCTGCCTGTCTTTCACACTCATTATCCTTATGCCTCTGCCTGTCTTTCACACACACATTATCCCTCTGCCTCTGCCTGTCTTTCACACACACATTATCCCTCTACCTGTCTTTCACACACATTATCCTTATGACTCTGCCTGTCTTTCACACACATTATCCTTATGCATCTGCCTGTCTTTCACACACATTATCCTTATGCCTCTGCCTGTCTTTCACACACAGTATCCTTATGCCTCTGCCTGTCTTTCACACACAGTATCCTTATGCCTCTGCCTGTCTTTCACACACATTATCCTTATGCATCTGCCTGTCTTTCACACACACATTATCCCTCTGCCTCTGCCTGTCTTTCACACACACATTATCCCTCGACCTGTCTTTCACACACATTATCCTTATGACTCTGCCTGTCTTTCACACACATTATCCTTATGCCTCTGCCTGTCTTTCACACACATTATCCCTATACCTGTCTTTCACACACATTATCCTTATGACTCTGCATGTCTTTCACACACATTATCTCCCTCTCTGATTCTCCCTCTCAGATTCTCCCTCTCCCTCTCTGATTCTCCCTCTGCCTCTGGCTGTCTTTCACACACATTATCCCTCTGCCTCTGGCTGTCTTTCACACGCATTATCCCTCTGTCCCTGCCTGTCTTTCACACACATTATCCCTCTACCTCTGCCTGTCTTTCACACACATTATCCCTCTGTCTGTCTTTCACACACATTATCCCTCTGCCTCTGGCTGTCTTTCACACACATTATCCCTCTGCCTGTCGTTCACACACATTATCCCTCTGCCTCTGGCTGTCTTTCACACACATTATCCCTCTGCCTCTGCCTGTCTTTCACACACACATTATGCCTCTGCCTGTCTTTCACACACACATTATCTATCTGCCTCTGCCAGTCTTTCACACACATTATCTCTCTGCCTCTGCCTCTCTTTCACACACATTATCCCTCTGCCTGTCTTTCACACTCATTATCCTTATGCCTCTGCCTGTCTTTCACACACACATTATCCCTCTGCCTCTGCCTGTCTTTCACACACACATTATCCCTCTACCTGTCTTTCACACACATTATCCTTATGACTCTGCCTGTCTTTCACACACATTATCCTTATGCATCTGCCTGTCTTTCACACACATTATCCTTATGCCTCTGCCTGTCTTTCACACACAGTATCCTTATGCCTCTGCCTGTCTTTCACACACACATTATCCACAGTATCCTTATGCCTCTGCCTGTCTTTCACACACATTATCCTTATGCCTCTGCCTGTCTTTCACACACACATTATCCCTCTGCCTCTGCCTGTCTTTCACACACACATTATCCCTCGACCTGTCTTTCACACACATTATCCTTATGACTCTGCCTGTCTTTCACACACATTATCCTTATGACTCTGCCTGTCTTTCACACACATTATCCTTATGCATCTGCCTGTCTTTCACACACATTATCCTTATGCCTCTGCCTGTCTTTCACACACAGTATCCTTATGCCTCTGCCTGTCTTTCACACACAGTATCCTTATGCCTCTGCCTGTCTTTCACACACATTATCCTTATGCCTCTGCCTGTCTTTCACACACACATTATCCCTCTGCCTCTGCCTGTCTTTCACACACACATTATCCCTCGACCTGTCTTTCACACACATTATCCTTATGACTCTGCCTGTCTTTCACACACATTATCCTTATGCCTCTGCCTGTCTTTCACACACATTATCCTTATGCCTCTGCCTATCTTTCACACACAGTATCCTTATGCCTCTGCCTGTCTTTCACACACATTATCCTTATGCCTCTGCCTGTCTTTCACACACATTATCCTTATGCCTCTGCCTGTCTTTCACACACGGGCTCTTTCCGTCTCCCACAGAGAACAAAACAAGGTTGCACTCTGGTAAATGCTCTAAACGTTTTGACTCTATCTGAGTCTGTGTCAGGAGATCTTTCTATCCCTCACACACTATTTCTATGGCGGTATTTGGCTTCTCCCACGCACACACACTGTTTCTCTGTAGGACTCCGTCTGTCTCTGTTTCTCTCCACCTACAGATGTAGGATCTTCATTTAAGCCAGGCTGCTACAGCACAAAAAGAATCCTGCAGCAACAGCAAATGTGAATTAGTATGTGGATTATAATACATTGACATATAATACATTCTGGAAAATTCTCAGAAAGAATGGTCCAATTAAGATCCTACATCTGTATGCTTGCTGCCTCTGGGGTATATGTACAGTACAGGTTGAACTCTCTCTCTCTCTCTCTTTCTCTCGCTCTCTCTCCCCTCACCCTCTCTCTCTCTCTCTCCCCTCACCCTCTCTCTCTCTCTCCCCTCACCCTCTCTCTCTATCTCCCCTCACCCTCTCTCTCTCTCCCCTCACCCTCTCTCTCTCTCTCCCCTCACCCTCTCTCTCTCTCTCTCTCTGACCTTGTGCTCTCAGCCCTTTCCTGACACATGTTGTTGGTGATGAGCACGCACAAGCGTGGAGAAACCTGCGGAGGCTCAATGTTCACTTTGCACCCTGCCCTGCCCAGGGGCTGCTGGGATAGCTCCCTGACCTGTCGTTTATGCGCTCTGTGTGTGTGTGTGTGTGTTCATGTGTGATTTTGCCGCTCGATCGTCTTTGCTGCAGGCATCATTAACACCAGCCAGTACAGCCGCGTGTACAAGCTACACATACACACGCACACAATACTGTCTGGATTTCTCACGTGTTAGCAACCCTCACAATCACTAACCCCTCATTATGAGACAAACCAATACAGAATATGTACGCACCCACATCTGACTCGTAGGACTCGGGAACAAACTAGTCCATTTTTTTAGCAGAGACATAAAAACATCTTTAAACCAAATTACACTCAAAGCAACACAATTCTTTCCACCCAGTCTTTTCAGTTCATTAAAAGTTGTTTTCCCATTTTGCATTTCAGGGCCGCACCAAAACAGAATACACATGTCCTACCTAATATAAATGACTGAACATCGCGTCATTTAATGGAGAGAGTGGAGGGAGTGGAGACTAGATAAAACTGTTGATGTGCTCTGCTCTGTTCTTTGGCTCAATAGGAGAGAGACCGCCTACCTAGCTTCTATAGGGGGCTAATTGTCCTTTAGTCCCCTACTCATCTCCCTCCCTTCATATCCTTCCCTCCCTTCGTATCCTTCCCTCCTCCTGACCGCTAGGCCCAGGTCAGCTTGTAGAGAGCCCTGAGCAGAGCCCTCTCTTTCACAGCCAGGGCCCTGGGAAAAGGTCAAGACAAGCTGACTTCAGCTCTTTCTTTCTTTCTTTACACTAAGAAAGATATATATATATATATATATATACAGAGATATATATACAGTGGGGCAAAAAATGACTGTCATTGCCAACAAAGGGTATATAACAAAGTATTGAGATAAACTTTTGTTATTGACCAAATACTTATTTTCCACCATAATTTGCAAATAAATTAATTAAAAATCCTACAATGTGATTTTCAGGATTTTTCCCCCTCATTTTGTCTGTCATAGTTGAAGTGTACCTATGATGAAAATTACAGGCCTCTCTCAAGTGGGAGAACTTGCACAATTGGTGGCTGACTAAATACTTTTTTGCCCCACTGTATATATATATATATATACACAGAGAGAGATATATATAGAGATATATATATATATATTTATATATACAGATATATATATATATATATATATATATATATATATATACAGATATATATATATATATATATATAGAGAGAGAGAGAGAGAGAGTGAGAGAGAGACAGAGAGAGAGAAGAGAGAAGAGGAGGGCAAGGATGTAAGGGTACGAGGAGGAGGAGGAGGAGAAGGAGGAGGAGGAGGAGGAGGAGGAGGAGAAGAGAGTGTGAGAGAAGAGATAATTATAAAAGAGAGAGGGAGTGATAATGGAAAAGGAGAGAGAGAAAAGGAAAACATGAAATAAAGAGAACAGAGAAGGTAGAGAGTGTGGAGACTGAGTGATGCTATCCTTCTATTGTAGCTCCTTATTGGATCTATTAAGGGGAAATGGTGCTCTGGGCCGTGAGGCTGCATCAGTGCTCGGTTTCACTCTGCCATTACTTTGCTTTACATTAAGTGAACCTGGCCTGCTCTGTCTAACACGTTCCCCCGATCAATGAGCTGAGAGGGGGAGGAGGGGTGATGAGGAGACAGGGGGAGGTGAGGCGAAGCGGCCTTACGGGAAGATAAGAGTGATCGATAAGGGTATCTGCTGCTGGCTCAGACCCACCATGGAGTAGGGAGGAATACAGTTCCAGGTTACTCTTATTACCAGGATGATGGGCAGAGTGTGTGTGTGTGTGTGTGTTCCTATGTGTCAGTCATCAAAGGCTGCTGCCTCTCTCCCTAATGTATTCCTCTCTCTCTCGAAACCCCTATGCATCCATACACCCCTCCTCTTTCCCTGTTCCTCTCCTCCTACCCATATGCCTCTGCTCCTTATCTCTGTGCTTTACCTCTCTCCTGTTCCTCTCCTCCTACCCCTATGCCTCTGCTCCTTATCTCTGTGCTTTACCTCTCTCCTGTCATCTCCTCCTCTTCCTTCCCTCCCCCAGCCCTCTCGGCATGCAAAAGGCATCCTGTCAGCGAATAGCTATTTATGATCAGCAACCAATATCCCTCAACTGAGACAGAGAGAGACAGAGAGAGAGGGAGAGACAGAGAGAGACAGAGAGAGAGAGAGAGAGAGAGAAAGAAAGGGAATAAAAGAGAGAGACGTTGCCCAAGGCTATTTTCCCCCAGCTTATGTTGTGTATGAGTATGAGCGCTGCCACTTCTTCTTTGGTGTCTCTGTATTCTGTAGGTGGTGCTGGATACAAATGACTTGGCTTGTTTGCCTGACACTCTTATCCCCAGCAATTTGCAAAAGCCTGGGCTGTAGAATCTATCTGAGCACTTGTGTGTTCTTTCAAAGCGACAATGAGACGCTGCACAAGGAAGTAATTGAGTGGGCTTCCATCCACACTGTCTCACACTCAGACCCGAACTCCAAACACGTAGCTCCACACAGCGGTCTCATCAAACACACGAATGTTCTCCCCAGGCTCTCCCTCTCGCTCTCAATTTCTTTCTTTCTCCCCCCCTCTCCCTCCTCATAGTCTGGCTACTGAAGGCTATCTTGTTGAAAGATCATTTCTTTCCAGCAGTCCCTAAAATGTAATTTCCATGTCCAATTTTGACAACCCCTCCCCCACTCTATTTTATTTCCCTTCTCCTCTCCCCTTTCTTTCTTTTAATTTCTCTTATTTTCCACTCCCTGCTTCTGTTCTTTTCTTTCTTCCCCTGCTCCCTCTCTGATTCTCCCTCTTCCTCTCTGATTCTCCCTCTCTGATTCTCCCTCTTCCTCTCTGATTCTCCCTCTCTGATTCTCCCTCTCTGATTCTCCCTCTTCCTCTCTGATTCTCCCTCTCTGATTCTCCCTCTTCCTCTCTGATTCTCCCTCTCTGATTCTCCCTCTCTGATTCTCCCTCTCTGATTCTCCCTCTCCCTCTCTGATTCTCCCTCTCCCTCTCTGATGCTCCCTCTCTGATTCTCCCTCTCTGATGCTCCCTCTCCGATTCGCCCTCTCTGATTCTCCCTCTCTGATTCTCCCTCTTCCTCTCTGATTCTCCCTCTTCCTCTCTGATTCTCCCTCTCCCTCTCTGATTCTCCCTCTCCCTCTCTGATTCTCCCTCTTCCTCTCTGATTCTCCCTCTCTGATTCTCCCTCTTCCTCTCTGATTCTCCCTCTCTGATGCTCCCTCTCTGATTCTCCCTCTCTGATTCTCCCTCTCTGATTCTCCCTCTCCCTCTCTGATGCTCCCTCTCCGATTCTCCCTCTCTGATGCTCCCTCTCTGATTCTCCCTCTCTGATGCTCCCTCTCCGATTCTCCCTCTCCCCTCTCTGATTCTCCCTCTCTGATTCTCCCTCTTCCTCTCTGATTCTCCCTCTCCCTCTCTGATTCGCCCTCTTCCTCTCTGATTCTCCCTCTCTGATTCTCCCTCTTCCTCTCTGATTCTCCCTCTCTGATGCTCCCTCTCTGATGCTCCCTCTCCGATTCTCCCTCTCTGATTCTCCCTCTCCCTCTCTGATTCTCCCTCTCCCTCTCTGATTCTCCCTCTCTGATGCTCCCGCTCCGATTCTCCCTCTCTGATGCTCCCTCTCTGATTCTCCCTCTCTGATTCTCCCTCTCTGATGCTCCCTCTCCGATTCTCCCTCTCTGATTCTCCCTCTTCCTCTCTGATTCTCCCTCTTCCTCTCTGATTCTCCCTCTCCCTCTCTGATTCTCCCTCTCCCTCTCTGATTCTCCCTCTCTGATTCTCCCTCTCTGATGCTCCCTCTCTGATTCTCCCTCTCTGATGCTCCCTCTCTGATTCTCCCTCTTCCTCTCTGATTCTCCCTCTCTGATTCTCCCTCTTCCTCTCTGATACTCCCTCTTTCTCTCTGACTCTCCCTCTTCCTCTCTGATTCTCCCTCTCTGTCTGCTTCCATCTCTGTTCTCATCTTCTTTGTCTGCTTCTTTGTTTCTCTCTTTCTGTCTGCTCACCATTCTGTTCTCCTCCTTTCATTCTCCCTCTCCATCTCTGATTCTCCCTCTCCATCTCTGATTCTCCCTCTCCATTCTCCCTCCCTCTCCATCTCTGATTCTCCCTCTCCATTCTCCCTCCCTCTCCATCTCTGATTCTCCCTCTCCATTCTCCATCTCTGATTCTCCCTCTCCATCTCTGATTCTCCCTCTCCATCTCTGATTGTCCCTCTCCATCTCTGATTCTCCCTCTCCATCTCTAATTCTCCCTCTCCATCTCTGATTCTCCCTCTCCATCTCTGATTCTCCCTCTCTGATTATCCCTCTCCATCTCTAATTCTCCCTCTCCATCTCTGATTCTCCCTCTCTGATTCTCCCTCTTCCTCTCTGATTCTCCCTCTCTGATTCTCCCTCTCTGATTCTTCCTCTCTGATTCTCCCTCTCGGATTCTCCCTCTTCCTCTCGGATTCTCCCTCTTCCTCTCGTTTTCTCCCTCTCCCTCTCTGATTCTCCCTCTCCGTCGCTGATTCTCCCTCTCCCTCTCTGATTCTCCCTCTCCCTCTCTGATTCTCCCTCTTCTTCTCTGATGCTCCCTCTCTGATGCTCCCTCTCTGATGCTCCCTCTCTGATGCTCCCTCTCTGATTCCCCCTCTCTGATTCCCCCTCTCTGATGCTCCCTCTCTGATTCTCCCTCTCTGATGCTTCCTCTCTGATTCTCCCTCTCTGATGCTCCCTCTCTGATTCTTCCTCTCTGATTCTTCCTCTCTGATTCTCCCTCTTCCTCTCTGATTCTCCCTCTTCCTCTCTGATTCTCCCTCTTCCTCTCTGACTCTTTCTCTCTGACTCTCTCTCTTCCTCTCTGATTCTCCCTCTCTGTCTGCTTCCATCTCTGTTCTCCTCTTCTTTGTCTGCTTCTCTGTTTCTCTCTTTCTGTCTGCTCACCATTCTGTTCTCCTCCTTTCATTCTCCCTCTCCATCTCTGATTCTCCCTCTCCATCTCTGATTCTCCCTCTCCATCTCTGATTCTCCCTCTCCATCTCTGATTCTCCCTCTCCATCTCTGATTCTCCCTCTCCATCTCTGATTCTCCCTCTCCATCTCTGATTCTCCCTCTCCATCTCTAATTCTCCCTCTCCATCTCTGATTCTCCCTCTCCATCTCTAATTCTCCCTCTCCATCTCTGATTCTCCCTCTCCATCTCTGATTCTCCCTCTCCATCTCTGATTCTCCCTCTCCATCTCTGATTCTGATTCTCCCTCTCCATCTCTGATTCTCCCTCTCCATCTCTGATTCTCCCTCTCCATCTCTGATTCTCCCTCTCCATCTCGGACGTGTGTCTGTAAAGGTCTGTTTCTGTAGAGAAGGCAGCAGACCAGCAGTGGCCATGGCCACTTCTTCTCTGCGCTTTAAGACTTCCTGTGGGAGTGTCAGTTAGAGCCAGCTCTGCTCACTGAAGGTCACTTTGGGCTGGCAGAGGGGTGGGTGGGTGGGAGGGGGGGGAGGGGGGGGGGGGTTCTGCTTTCAATCAGGTTAATGTCCCTCTCAGAGGAGCCAGAGCAGAGAGCAGCAGACACAAACACACTCATGTGTGCACACATACACATACACAGGCACATATGCATAGGCACACACACACCAAACACACTCGAAGTGCACACATTTTCACATGGTAAAAATCAGTCACAGGTAGGCACACAGACACGCTCACCCACCTTTTTACCCCCGGTAGACGCCACACACACACACACGCACACACACACACACACACACAAAGGGATTCCGGATGAAAGCAGAGCACTGCTAGGTCTCTCATGGCTCCGGCTTCAAGAGCTTAGCTCAGACTCACACCGCATGTCATGTAGCTCCCAACCACCACTGAGCCCAGTGCTACAGGCAGGATTCACATGTCAACATCAATGGCTTCATAATCATATTGAGAACTCTATACGGCTGGGTGACGGTTCAACATGGCACAGTCCGTCTACAATTACAGTGAAGTGTGCTACGAAAGAGTACTAAACCTTTGACACTGCAATCCTCAATAACTGCAGAACAATGGCTAATGGGAATAGAAAATGGGAGCCCGGGGAGCCACTGAAATAAATATCAATCTCGATTCTACATCACAAAAACAGGCAAACGCACGAAAAATACACCCGCAAATAGACATTATGGAAAAAGTAGGCTGTTGCTGATCGAGTTACTTTAATCAAATGACCTGTAAACTCAATTCAATGACTGAATCTGTGCTGTTCTCCTTCTGGGAACCTTACGCAGGTTGTTTCTGCTAAAGCATTTAACCCACTCGAACCTGGGGCGCTGCCGCTAACTAAAACCAGTGCAATGGCTTTACGATCTGCTGGGAAAATCTCTGCTGCGTATGTGAACAAATAGACGTTTTCTCATGGTAGGAAGGTGTAACGCTACTGTCTGTCCTACCTACCGGAGCATTTACAAAACACAGTTAGAGGGAGGCACGCACACACACACACACACACACACACACACACACACACACACACACACACACACACACACACACACACACACACACACACACACACACACACACACAGTGCATTGGCTAAAGCTAGTGGATTTTCCTAAATAAGCAGGTCATCAAAACCATTCCATTCCCTCTCTCTTTAGAAGTAAGGAGAAGCAACTCCAACTATGCTGCACTGCACACTGCATAATTACACACACACACACACACACACACACACACACACACACACACACACACACACACACACACACACACACACAGCTATGTCTTACTATACTTGTGAGGACCATTCAAAATCTTATTTTCCCTAACCCTTAACCCTATCCTAAAAACCTGACCTTAACCCTAAAACCTAACCCTAGCTCCTAACCCTAAACCTAATTCTAACCCAACACTAATTCTAACCCTAACCCTAAACCCTCGACAAATAGCATTTGACCTCATGGGGACCAACAAAATATCCAGATGGTCAAATGTTTGTTAGTTTACTATTCTTGTAGTGAACAGAAGACCAAAACACATCCACATGCACGCACACACGAACACACACACACACACACACCTCTTTTGATTTAAGTAGGAAAGAGCGAGAGAGGAGTTTCAGTAGGATTAAGTAGGAGAGAGTGAGGGAGAGGGGAATTTATAAAACACCTGTACACAAAACCCTACTCTCTCTGCCTCCAGCTGTTGCCCTGCTTATTCTGACAGGCTGACTGAGCAGCAACATGAAACTGAGCCAGACTCACATGAATTAGCTATGTGTAATACACACACACACACACACACACACACACACACACACACACACACAATGCTGTTTAAGCCTGTAGTTTTATAGGAAATTGCCCATGGAACTGTGATAAAGGAATTTTTCTATGGAGCCCAATCTGAGGAACCGGGCCGTGAATCAATTTGCACCAATTTGACACCCTCCCTCACCTGCCGAGGCCATACAGACAGGCTGAGTGAATAGTGAAATAATGACATCCGTCACATCCCCAAATGAACGTAGACAACCGTATAATGCAGAACAGCTGTGCCTCTTTTATCCCTGGAGAAAGAGTCCGGAGTATGAAGAAATCAGATGCAAATCAAAAGCACTATGGACGTGTGTGTGTGTGTGTGTGTGTGTGTGTGTGTGTGTGTGTGGGTGTAATGTAACAGTAATGAGAGCTGTAATCAGTGCTGTGGTTGTGAGTGTGAGGGCCTGTATTGAAAGCGACATGTGGCAATAAACCATCCAAGATGTCTTCCAGCCAGTCGCTCGGCGTTCTCCTCATCTCCTCCTAAAAGGGTCAGTGACAACGGAAGGGGTCGAACTGGGCCCATCTGGACAAGGTCAAAACCCCTAGACTATAAATGGGCCCAGAAAAGAGCTGTTAAACGAGCCCGGAAGACAACGATGTGTACCTCCTTTGTACTAAAGTATCCTTCAGCGCTGACCTCTCACCTCTCGGAGGGCCTCAATTATTCACAGGGTCGTGATTTATGTGCTAAGATTAGCACTCTGGGGCTGCGCCTCAAATGGCACCCTGTTCCCTATCTAGTGCACTACCTTTGACCAGGGCCCCCGGGGAATAGGGTGCCATTTGCGACGCACCCTCTGCCTCTCTGCCCCAGAAATGACCACCGCTGACCCTCTGGCTGCTCTGGCTCAGATAAAGGATTGAGGGGAAAGAGTCTTAGTGATTACACGGCTCCTTCTATGAATGTGCAGTTTGCGCACAAGTGGCTCCTTTCATTGCAACTAGCATCCATTCATTTGGGAAGTCGGCTGCACTGGCGGCCTAGTTAGCGACAGCGTTTCATGAATTGATATTAGCTTGGCTAGTGAAGCGAGATGCGCGGGGTGACGCGGCTCGCTAGCGGCACTGCTCATTACTCCTCTAACTATGCCAACGTGCTCAGAAGACATAGGCATGAAATAACCAGCACCTGGTGTCACTGTTGGCACGGGCTCAGCAAGTAGCAAATGGGCCAAGTCTAGGACAGACACACACACATATCAACGCATGCACACACACACTCAGCACTGAGCAGGTCTGAGATTGTGTGTGTGTGTGTATGTGTGTGTGTGTGTGTGTGTGTGATGGATTTGAGAATGAGAAAGAGAGAATCAATGTGAATGTAAGTGAACCATACCTCATGTACATCTGGGGCAGTGCCTATGTGTGAATGGGTTCATCGGTGCATATGCGATATCTATGTTTCTAAGTATATGCACTCAAGTGTGCGTGAGTGTGTGTATCAGAGACATTTGTGTGTGAGAGAGAATGTTGACATAAGTGGGAGGATCTCATGCTAATGCCTTGGCTTGGGAGCTAGTCTATTCACAACAAGCCCAAGGCTGTGGGAGATTTATCTGAATATTTCCCGCATTAAAAACAAAAGTCGAGCTTAACAAATCCCCGGTGGAGAAACGCCCACTGATAAACAGCTCCTTTCTCCTGGTTTAGTTACTGAACACTACACTGGACCCAGTCAACTCAGGTCATACACTCGCTCCATCCCTCTGCCTTTCTCTCTCACTCTCCGTTCTATCAGTCCCTCCATTGCATCTCTTTATGACTCTCCCCGTCCCTATTTTGTCCCCCCATTCCCCCGTCTCTCGCTCCGTCGTTCTAGCTCCCTCTCACTACCTGTAAGCCCTCCCTGTCCTCTCCATTTCTGTGTCCCTGGCGTTCTATTGCTCTCGCTCTCCATCTCGCTCCTCAACCCCTCTCCTCACCCTTTTATATTTAGAGGAATAACCTGCTGAGATACTAAATAAATTAAAAAGGATATATGACTAAATAACAAGGGGAGAGAACAGTGAAATACAGATGATAGAGGTTTAGGATGGTACACGCTACAAGGGAGAGAACAGTGAAATACAGATGATAGAGGTTTAGGATGGTACACGCTACAAGGGAGAGAACAGTGAAATACAGATGATAGAGGTTTAGGATGGTACACGCTACAAGGGGAGAGAACAGTGAAATACAGATGATAGAGGTTTAGGATGGTACACGCTACAAGGGAGAGAACAGTGAAATACAGATGATAGAGGTTTAGGATGGTACGCTACAAGGGAGAGAACAGTGAAATACAGATGATAGAGGTTTAGGATGGGCTACAAGGGGAGAGAACAGTGAAATACAGATGATAGAGGTTTAGGATGGTACACGCTACAAGGGAGAGAACAGTGAAATACAGATGATAGAGGTTTAGGATGGTACACGCTACAAGGGAGAGAACAGTGAAATACAGATGATAGAGGTTTAGGATGGTACACGCTACAAGGGAGAGAACAGTGAAATACAGATGATAGAGGTTTAGGATGGTACACGCTACAAGGGAGAGAACAGTGAAATACAGATGATAGAGGTTTAGGATGGTACACGCTACAGGGGAGAGAACAGTGAAATACAGATGATAGAGGTTTAGGATGGTACACGCTACAAGGGAGAGAACAGTGAAATACAGATGATAGAGGTTTAGGATGGTACACGCTACAAGGGAGAACAGAAAACAGAGAGGTTTGAAATACAGATGATAGAGGTTTAGGATGGTACACGCTACAAGGGAGAGAACAGTGAAATACAGATGATAGAGGTTTAGGATGGTACACGCTACAAGGGAGAGAACAGTGAAATACAGATGATAGAGGTTTAGGATGGTACACGCTACAAGGGAGAGAACAGTGAAATACAGATGATAGAGGTTTAGGATGGTACACGCTACAAGGGGAGAGAACAGTGAAATACAGATGATAGAGGTTTAGGATGGTACACGCTACAAGGGAGAGAACAGTGAAATACAGATGATAGAGGTTTAGGATGGTACACGCTACAAGGGAGAGAACAGTGAAATACAGATGATAGAGGTTTAGGATGGTACACGCTACAAGGGAGAGAACAGTGAAATACAGATGATAGAGGTTTAGGATGGTACACGCTACAAGGGAGAGAACAGTGAAATACAGATGATAGAGGTTTAGGATGGTAGGACACGCTACAAGGGAGAGAACAGTGAAATACAGATGATAGAGGTTTAGGATGGTACACGCTACAAGGGAGAACAGAACAGTTTAGGAAATACAGATGAAATACAGATGGTTTAGGATGGTACACGCTACAAGGGAGAGAACAGTGAAATGAAATACAGATGATAGAGGTTTAGGATGGTACACGCTACAAGGGAGAGAACAGTGAAATACAGATGATAGAGGTTTAGGAACGCTACAAGGGAGAGAACAGTGAAATACAGATGATAGAGGTTTAGGATGGTACACGCTACAAGGGGAGAAATACAGATGATAGAGGTTTAGGAGACGCTACAAGGGAGAGAACAGTGAAATACAGATGATAGAGGTTTAGGATGGTACACGCTACAGTGAAATACAGATGATAGAGGTTTAGGATGGTACACGCTACAAGGGAGAGAACAGTGAAATACAGATGATAGAGGTTTAGGATGGTACACGCTACAAGGGAGAGAACAGTGAAATACAGATGATAGAGGTTTAGGATGGTACACGCTACAAGGGAGAGAACAGTGAAATACAGATGATAGAGGTTTAGGATGGTACACGCTACAAGGGAGAGAACAGTGAAATACAGATGATAGAGGTTTAGGATGGTACACGCAGTGAAATACAAGGGAGGAGAACAGTGAAATACAGATGATAGAGGTTTAGGATGGTACACGCTACAAGGGAGAGAACAGTGAAATACAGATGATAGAGGTTTAGGATGGTACACGCTACAAGGGAGAGAACAGTGAAATACAGATGATAGAGGTTTAGGATGGTACACGCTACAATGGGGAGAACAGTGAAATACAGATGATAGAGGTTTAGGATGGTACACGCTACAAGGGAGAGAACAGTGAAATACAGATGATGGTTTAGGATGGTACACGCTACAAGGAGAGAACAGTGAAATACAGATGATAGAGGTTTAGGATGGTACACGCTACAGGGAGAGAACAGTGAAATACAAGGATGGTACACGCTACAAGGGAGAGAACAGTGAAATACAGATGATAGAGGTTTAGGATGGTACACGCTACAAGGGAGAGAACAGTGAAATACAGATGATAGAGGTTTAGGATGGTACACGCTACAAGGGGAGAGAACAGTGAAATACAGATGATAGAGGTTTAGGATGGTACACGCTACAAGGGAGAGAACAGTGAAATACAGATGATAGAGGTTTAGGATGGTACACGCTACAAGGGGAGAGAACAGTGAAATACAGATGATAGAGGTTTAGGATGGTACACAGGGGAGAGAACAGTGAAATACAGATGATAGAGGTTTAGGATGGGGGAGAGAACAGTGAAATACAGATGATAGAGGTTTAGGATGGTACACGCTACAAGGGAGAGAACAGTGAAATACAGATGATAGAGGTTTAGGATGGTACACGCTACAAGGGAGAGAACAGTGAAATACAGATGATAGAGGTTTAGGATGGTACACGCTACAAGGGAGAGAACAGTGAAATACAGATGATAGAGGTTTAGGATGGTACACGCTACAAGGGAGAGAACAGTGAAATACAGATGATAGAGGTTTAGGATGGTACACGCTACAAGGGAGAGAACAGTGAAATACAGATGATAGAGGTTTAGGATGGATGGTAGGTTTAGGATGGTACACGCTACAAGGGAGAGAACAGTGAAATACAGATGATAGAGGTTTAGGATGGTACACGCTACAAGGGAGAGAACAGTGAAATACAGATGATAGAGGTTTAGGATGGTACACGCTACAAGGGAGAGAACAGTGAAATACAGATGATAGAGGTTTAGGATGGTACACGCTACAAGGGAGAGAACAGTGAAATACAGATGATAGAGGTTTAGGATGGTACACGCTACAAGGGAGAGAACAGTGAAATACAGATGATAGAGGTTTAGGATGGTACACGCTACAAGGGAGAGAACAGTGAAATACAGATGATAGAGGTTTAGGATGGTACACGCTACAAGGGAGAGAACAGTGAAATACAGATGATAGAGGTTTAGGATGGTACACGCTACAAGGGAGAGAACAGTGAAATACAGATGATAGAGGTTTAGGATGGTACACGCTACAAGGGAGAGAACAGTGAAATACAGATGATAGAGGTTTAGGATGGTACACGCTACAAGGGAGAGAACAGTGAAATACAGATGATAGAGGTTTAGGATGGTACACGCTACAAGGGAGAGAACAGTGAAATACAGATGATAGAGGTTTAGGATGGTACACGCTACAAGGGAGAGAACAGTGAAATACAGATGATAGAGGTTTAGGATGGTACACGGGAGAGAACAGTGAAATACAGATGATAGAGGTTTAGGATGGTACACGCTACAAGGGAGAGAACAGTGAAATACAGATGATAGAGGTTTAGGATGGTACACGCTACAAGGGAGAGAACAGTGAAATACAGATGATAGAGGTTTAGGATGGTACACGCTACAAGGGAGAGAACAGTGAAATACAGATGATAGAGGTTTAGGATGGTACACGCTACAAGGGAGAGAACAGTGAAATACAGATGATAGAGGTTTAGGATGGTACACGCTACAAGGGAGAGAACAGTGAAATACAGATGAGGTTTAGGATGGGTTTAGGATGGTACACGCTACAAGGGAGAGAACAGTGAAATACAGATGATAGAGGTTTAGGATGGTACGCACGCTACAGATGGGAGTTTAGGATGGTACACGCTACAAGGGAGAACAGCAAGGGGAGAGAACAGTGAAATACAGATGATAGAGGTTTAGGATGGTACACGCTACAAGGGAGAGAACAGTGAAATACAGATGATAGAGGTTTAGGATGGTACACGCTACAAGGGAGAGAACAGTGAAATACAGATGATAGAGGTTTAGGATGGTACACGCTACAAGGGAGAGAACAGTGAAATACAGATGATAGAGGTTTAGGATGGTACACGCTACAAGGGAGAGAACAGTGAAATACAGATGATAGAGGTTTAGGATGGTACACGCTACAAGGGAGAGAACAGTGAAATACAGATGATAGAGGTTTAGGATGGTACAGGGGAGGAGAGAACAGTGAAATACAGATGAAGGGAGAGAACAGTGAAATACAGATGATAGAGGTTTAGGATGGTACACGCTACAAGGGAGAGAACAGTGAAATACAGATGATAGAGGTTTAGGATGGTACACGCTACAAGGGAGAGAACAGTGAAATACAGATGATAGAGGTTTAGGATGGTACACGCTACAAGGGAGAGAACAGTGAAATACAGATGATAGAGGTTTAGGATGGTACACGCAGTGAAATACACAAGGGAGAGAACAGTGAAATACAGATGATAGAGGTTTAGGATGGTACACGCTACAAGGGAGAGAACAGTGAAATACAGATGATAGAGGTTTAGGATGGTACACGCTACAAGGGAGAGAACAGTGAAATACAGATGATAGAGGTTTAGGATGGTACACGCTACAAGGGAGAGAACAGTGAAATACAGATGATAGAGGTTTAGGATGGTACACGCTACAAGGGAGAGAACAGTGAAATACAGATGATAGAGGTTTAGGATGGTACACGCTACAAGGGAGAGAACAGTGAAATACAGATGATAGAGGTTTAGGATGGTACACGCTACAAGGGAGAGAACAGTGAAATACAGATGATAGAGGTTTAGGATGGTACACGCTACAAGGAGAGAACAGAAATACAGATGATGAAATACAGATGATAGAGGTTTAGGATGGGTACAAGGGAGAGAACAGTGAAATACTACACAAGGGAGGGAGAGAACAGTGAAATACAGATGATAGAGGTTTAGGATGGTACACGCTACAAGGGAGAGAACAGTGAAATACAGATGATAGAGGTTTAGGATGGTACACGCTACAAGGGAGAGAACAGTGAAATACAGATGATAGAGGTTTAGGATGGTACACGCTACAAGGGAGAGAACAGTGAAATACAGATGATAGAGGTTTAGGATGGTACACGCTACAAGGAGAGAACAGAAAACAGATGATGAGGTTTAGGATGGTACACGCTACAAGGGAGAGATGATACAGATGATAGAGGTTTAGGATGGTACACGCTACAAGGGGAGAGAACAGTGAAATACAGATGATAGAGGTTTAGGATGGTACACGCTACAAGGGAGAGAACAGTGAAATACAAATACAGATGATAGAGAACAGTTTAGGATGGTACACGCTACAAGGGAGAGAACAGTGAAATACAGATGATAGAGGTTTAGGATGGTACACGCTACAAGGGAGAGAACAGTGAAATACAGATGATAGAGGTTTAGGATGGTACACGCTACAAGGGAGAGAACAGTGAAATACAGATGATAGAGGTTTAGGATGGTACACGCAGTGAAATACAGATGATAGAGGTTTAATGGGGAGAGAACAGTGAAATACAGATGATAGAGGTTTAGGATGGTACACGCTACAAGGGGAGAGAACAGTGAAATACAGATGACAGATGACGCTAGAGGTTTACAGATGAGGTTTAGGATGGTACACGCTACAAGGGAGAGAACAGTGAAATACAGATGATAGAGGTTTAGGATGGTACACGCTACAAGGGAGAGAACAGAACAGTGAGGTTTAATACAGATGATGATAGAGGTTTAGGATGGTACACGCTACAAGGGGAGAGAACAGTGAAATACAGATGATAGAGGAGAGAACAGTGAAATACAGATGATAGAGGTTTAGGATGGTACACGCTACAAGGGGAGAGAACAGTGAAATACAGATGATAGAGGTTTAGGATGGTACACGCTACAAGGAGAGAACAGTGAAATACAGATGATAGAGGTTTAGGATGGTACACGCTACAAGGGAGAGAACAGTGAAATACAGATGATAGAGGTTTAGGATGGTACACGCTACAAGGGAGAGAACAGTGAAATACAGATGATAGAGGTTTAGGATGGTACACGCTACAAGGGAGAGAACAGTGAAATACAGATGATAGAGGTTTAGGATGGTACACGCTACAAGGGAGAGAACAGTGAAATACAGATGATAGAGGTTTAGGATGGTACACGCTACAAGGGAGAGAACAAATACAGATGATAGAGGTTTAGGATGGTACACGCTACAAGGGAGAGAACAGTGAAATACAGATGATAGAGGTTTAGGATGGTACACGCTACAAGGGAGAGAACAGTGAAATACAGATGATAGAGGTTTAGGATGGTACACGCTACAAGGGAGAGAACAGTGAAATACAGATGATAGAGGTTTAGGATGGTACACGCTACAAGGGAGAGAACAGTGAAATACAGATGATAGAGGTTTAGGATGGTACACGCTACAAGGGAGAGAACAGTGAAATACAGATGATAGAGGTTTAGGATGGCTACAAGGGAGAGAACAGTGAAATACAGATGATAGAGGTTTAGGATGGAACAGAACAGTGAAATACAGATGATAGTTTAGGATGGTTTAGGATACAGATGATAGAGGTTTAGGATGGTACGCTACAAGGAGAGAACAGTGAAATACAGATGATAGAGGTTTAGGATGGTACACGCTACAAGGGGAGAGAACAGTGAAATACAGATGATAGAGGTTTAGGATGGTACTACAAGGGAGAGAACAGTGAAATACAGATGATAGGGAGGAGAACAGTGAAATACAGATACAGATGAGGATAGAGGTTTAGGATGGTACACGCTACAAGGGAGAGAACAGTGAAATACAGATGATAGAGGTTTAGGATGGTACACGCTACAAGGGAGAGAACAGTGAAATACAGATGATAGAGGTTTAGGATGGTACACGCTACAAGGGAGAGAACAGTGAAATACAGATGATAGAGGTTTAGGATGGTACACGCTACAAGGGAGAGAACAGTGAAATACAGATGATAGAGGTTTAGGATGGTACAGAGGAGAGAACAGTGAAATACAGATGATAGGTTTAGGATGGTACACGCTACAAGGGGAGAGAACAGTGAAATACAGATGATAGAGGTTTAGGATGGTACACGCTACAAGGGAGAGAACAGTGAAATACAGATGATAGAGGTTTAGGTTTAGGATGGTACACGCTACAAGGGAGAGAACAGTGAAATACAGATGATAGAGGTTTAGGATGGTACACGCTACAAGGGAGAGAACAGTGAAATACAGATGATAGAGGTTTAGGATGGTACACGCTACAAGGGAGAGAACAGTGAAATACAGATGATAGAGGTTTAGGATGGTACACGCTACAAGGGAGAGAACAGTGAAATACAGATGATAGAGGTTTAGGATGGTACACGCTACAAGGGGAGAGAACAGTGAAATACAGATGATAGAGGTTTAGGATGGTACACGCTACAAGGAGAGAACAGTGAAATACAGATGACAGGTTTAGGAAATACAGAGTGAAATACAGATGAGGTTTAGGATGGTACACGCTACAAGGGAGAGAACAGTGAAATACAGATGATAGAGGTTTAGGATGGTACACGCTACAAGGGAGAGAACAGTGAAATACAGATGAAGGATACAGATGAAATACAGATGATAGAGGTTTAGGATGGTACACGCTACAAGGGGAGAGAACAGTGAAATACAGATGATAGAGGTTTAGGATGGTACACGCTACAAGGGGAGAGAACAGTGAAATACAGATGATAGAGGTTTAGGATGGTACACGCTACAAGGGAGAGAACAGTGAAATACAGATGATAGAGGTTTAGGATGGTACACGCTACAAGGAGAGAACAGTGAAATACAGATGATAGAGGTTTAGGATGGTACACTACAAGGGGAGAGAACAGTGAAATACAGATGATAGAGGTTTAGGAGAACAAGGAGAGAACAGTGAAATACAGATGATAGAGGTTTAGGATGGTACACGCTACAAGGGGAGAGAACAGTGAAATACAGATGATAGAGGTTTAGGATGGTACACGCTACAAGGGAGAGAACAGTGAAATACAGATGATAGAGGTTTAGGATGGTACACGCTACAAGGGAGAGAACAGTGAAATACAGATGATAGAGGTTTAGGATGGTACACGCTACAAGGGAGAGAACAGTGAAATACAGATGGAGGTTTAGGAACAGTACAAGGAGAGAAATACAGATGATAGAGGTTTAGGATGGTACACGCTACAAAGGAGAGAACAGTGAAATACAGATGATAGAGGTTTAGGATGGTACACGCTACAAGAACAGTGAAATACAGATGATAGAGGTTTAGGATGGTACACGCTACAAGGAGAGAACAGAAATACAGATGATAGAGTTTAGGATGGTACACGCTACAAGGGAGAGAACAGTGAAATACAGATAGAGGTTTAGGATGGTACACGCTACAAGGAGAGAACAGTGAAATACAGATGATAGAGGTTTAGGATGGTACACGCTACAAGAGAACAGTGAAATACAGATGATAGAGGTTTAGGATGGTACACGCTACAAGGGAGAGAACAGTGAAATACAGATGATAGAGGTTTAGGATGGTACACGCTACAAGGGAGAGAACAGTGAAATACAGATGATAGAGGTTTAGGATGGTACACGCTACAAGGGAGAGAACAGTGAAATACAGATGATAGAGGTTTAGGATGGTACACGCTACAAGGGAGAGAACAGTGAAATACAGATGATAGAGGTTTAGGATGGTACACGCTACAAGGGGAGAGAACAGTGAAATACAGATGATAGAGGTTTAGGATGGTACACGCTACAAGGGAGAGAACAGTGAAATACAGATGATAGAGGTTTAGGATGGTACACAAGGGAGAGAACAGTGAAATACAGATGATAGAGGTTTAGGATGGGGAGAGAACAGTGAAATACAGATGATAGAGGTTTAGGATGGTACACGCTACAAGGGAGAGAACAGTGAAATACAGATGATAGAGGTTTAGGATGGTACACGCTACAAGGGAGAGAACAGTGAAATACAGATGATAGAGGTTTAGGATGGTACACGCTACAAGGGAGAGAACAGTGAAATACAGATGATAGAGGTTTAGGATGGTACACGCTACAAGGGAGAGAACAGTGAAATACAGATGATAGAGGTTTAGGATGGTACACGCTACAAGGGGAGAGAACAGTGAAATACAGATGATAGAGGTTTAGGATGGTACATACAAGGGAGAGAACAGTGAAATACAGATGATAGAGGTTTAGGATGGTACACACAAGGGAGAGAACAGTGAAATACAGATGATAGAGGTTTAGGATGGAGAGGGAGAGAACAGTGAAATACAGATGATAGAGGTTTAGGATGGTACACGCTACAAGGGAGAGAACAGTGAAATACAGATGATAGAGAGGTTTAGGATGGTACACGCTACAAGGGAGAGAACAGTGAAATACAGATGATAGAGGTTTAGGATGGTACACGCTACAAGGGGAGAGAACAGTGAAATACAGATGATAGAGGTTTAGGATGGTACACGCTACAAGGGAGAGAACAGTGAAATACAGATGATAGAGGTTTAGGATGGTACAAGGGGAGAGAACAGTGAAATACAGATGATAGAGGTTTAGGATGGTACACGCTACAAGGGAGAGAACAGTGAAATACAGATGATAGAGGTTTAGGATGGTACACGCTACAAGGGAGAGAACAGTGAAATACAGATGATAGAGGTTTAGGATGGTACACGCTACAAGGGAGAGAACAGTGAAATACAGATGATAGAGGTTTAGGATGGTAACAGAACAGTGAAATACAGATGATAGAGGTTTAGGATGGTACACGCTACAAGGGAAGAACAGGAAATACAGATGAAGAGTTTAGGAAATACAGATGATACAGATGAGAGGTTTAGGATGGTACACGCTACAAGGGAGAGAACAGTGAAATACAGATGATAGAGGTTTAGGATGGTACACGCTACAAGGGGAGAGAACAGTGAAATACAGATGATAGAGGTTTAGGATGACGCTACAAGGGAGAGAACAGTGAAATACAGATGATAGAGGTTTAGGATGGTACACGCTACAAGGGGAGAGAACAGTGAAATACAGATGATAGAGGTTTAGGATGGTACACGCTACAATGGGGAGAGAACAGTGAAATACAGATGATAGAGGTTTAGGATGGAAATACACGCTACAAGGGAGAGAACAGTGAAATACAGATGATAGAGGTTTAGGATGGTACACGCTACAAGGGGAGAGAACAGTGAAATACAGATGATAGAGGTTTAGGATGGTACACGCTACAAGGGAGAGAACAGTGAAATACAGATGATAGAGGTTTAGGATGGTACACGCACAAGGGGAGAGAACAGTGAAATACAGATGATAGAGGTTTAGGATGGTAAGGGAGAGAACAGTGAAATACAGATGATAGAGGTTTAGGATGGTACACGCTACAAGGGAGAGAACAGTGAAATACAGATGATAGAGGTTTAGGATGGTACACGCTACAAGGGAGAGAACAGTGAAATACAGATGATAGAGGTTTAGGATGGTACACGCTACAAGGGGAGAGAACAGTGAAATACAGATGATAGAGGTTTAGGATGGTACACGCTACAAGGGAGAGAACAGTGAAATACAGATGATAGAGGTTTAGGATGGTACACGCTACAAGGGAGAGAACAGTGAAATACAGATGATAGAGGTTTAGGATGGTACACGCTACAAGGGGAGAGAACAGTGAAATACAGATGATAGAGGTTTAGGATGGTACACGCTACAAGGGGAGAGAACAGTGAAATACAGATGATAGAGGTTTAGGATGGTACACGCTACAAGGGAGAGAACAGTGAAATACAGATGATAGAGGTTTAGGATGGTACACGCTACAAGGAGAGAACAGTGAAATACAGATGATAGAGGAGGATTTAGGAGAGAACAGTGAAATACAGATGATAGAGGTTTAGGATGGTACACGCTACAAGGGAGAGAACAGTGAAATACAGATGATAGAGGTTTAGGATGGTACACGCTACAAGGGAGAGAACAGTGAAATACAGATGATAGAGGTTTAGGATGGTACACGCTACAAGGGAGAGAACAGTGAAATACAGATGATAGAGGTTTAGGATGGTACACGGAAAGGGAGAGAACAGTGAAATACAGATGATAGAGGTTTAGGATGGTACAGCTACAAGGAGAGAACAGTGAAATACAGATGATAGAGGTTTAGGATGGTACACAGTGAAATACAGATGACAAGGGGAGAGAACAGTGAAATACAGATGATAGAGGTTTAGGATGGTACACGCTACAAGGGGAGAGAACAGTGAAATACAGATGATAGAGGTTTAGGATGGTACACGCTACAAGGGAGAACAGAAAACAGAGGTTTAGGATGGTACATACAGATGATACAGATGAGAGGTTTAGGATGGTACACGCTACAAGGGAGAGAACAGTGAAATACAGATGATAGAGGTTTAGGATGGTACACGCTACAAGGAGAGAACAGTGAAATACAGATGATAGAGGTTTAGGATGGGCTACAAGGGAGAGAACAGTGAAATACAGATGATAGAGGTTTAGGATGGTACACAAGGGAGAGAACAGTGAAATACAGATGATAGAGGTTTAGGATGGGAGGAGAGAACAGTGAAATACAGATGATAGAGGTTTAGGATGGTACACGCAAGGGGAGAGAACACAGATGGAGGTTTAGAACAGTGAAATACAGATGATAGAGGTTTAGGATGGTACACGCTACAAGGGAGAGAACAGTGAAATACAGATGATAGAGGTTTAGGATGGTACACGCTACAAGGGAGAGAACAGTGAAATACAGATGATAGAGGTTTAGGATGGTACACGCTACAAGGGGAGAGAACAGTGAAATACAGATGATAGAGGTTTAGGATGGTACACGCTACAAGGGAGAGAACAGTGAAATACAGATGATAGAGGTTTAGGATGGTACACGCTACAAGGGAGAGAACAGTGAAATACAGATGATAGAGGTTTAGGATGGTACACGCTACAAGGAGAGAACAGTGAAATACAGATGATAGAGGTTTAGGATGGTACACGCTACAAGGGAGAGAACAGTGAAATACAGATGATAGAGGTTTAGGATGGTACACGCTACAGATGATAGAAGGGGAGAGAACAGTGAAATACAGATGATAGAGGTTTAGGATGGTACACGCTACAAGGGAGAGAACAGTGAAATACAGATGATAGAGGTTTAGGATGGTACACGCTACAAGGGGAGAGAACAGTGAAATACAGATGATAGAGGTTTAGGATGGTACACGCTACAAGGGAGAGAACAGTGAAATACAGATGATAGAGGTTTAGGATGGTACACGCTACAAGGGAGAGAACAGTGAAATACAGATGATAGAGGTTTAGGATGGTACACGCTACAAGGGAGAGAACAGTGAAATACAGATGATAGAGGTTTAGGATGGTACACGCTACAAGGGAGAACAGTGAAATACAGATGATGAGGTTTAGGATGGTACGCTACAAGGGAGAGAACAGTGAAATACAGATGATAGAGGTTTAGGATGGTACACGCTACAAGGGAGAGAACAGTGAAATACAGATGATAGAGGTTTAGGATGGTACACGCACAAGGGAGAGAACAGTGAAATACAGATGATAGAGGTTTAGGATGGAGAGAGAGAACAGTGAAATACAGATGATAGAGGTTTAGGATGGTACACGCTACAAGGGAGAGAACAGTGAAATACAGATGATAGAGGTTTAGGATGGTACACGCTACAAGGGAGAGAACAGTGAAATACAGATGATAGAGGTTTAGGATGGTACACGAAATACAGATGAAGGGAGAGAACAGTGAAATACAGATGATAGAGGTTTAGGATGGTACACGCTACAAGGGAGAGAACAGTGAAATACAGATGATAGAGGTTTAGGATGGTACACGCTACAAGGGAGAGAACAGTGAAATACAGATGATAGAGGTTTAGGATGGTACACGCTACAAGGGAGAGAACAGTGAAATACAGATGATAGAGGTTTAGGATGGTACACACAAGGAGAGAACAGTGAAATACAGATGATAGGGTTTAGGATGGTACACGCTACAAGGAGAGAACAGTGAAATACACGCTACAAGGGAGAGAACAGTGAAACAGATGATAGAGGTTTAGGATGGTACACGCTACAAGGGAGAGAACAGTGAAATACAGATGATAGAGGTTTAGGATGGTACACGCTACAAGGGAGAGAACAGTGAAATACAGATGATAGAGGTTTAGGATGGTACACGCTACAAGGGGAGAGAACAGTGAAATACAGATGATAGAGGTTTAGGATGGTACACGCTACAAGGGAGAGAACAGTGAAATACAGATGATAGAGGTTTAGGATGGTACACACGCAGTGAAATACAGGTTTAGGATGGAGAGAACAGTGAAATACAGATGATAGAGGTTTAGGATGGTACACGCTACAAGGGAGAGAACAGTGAAATACAGATGATAGAGGTTTAGGATGGTACACGCTACAAGGGAGAGAACAGTGAAATACAGATGATAGAGGTTTAGGATGGTACACGCTACAAGGGAGAGAACAGTGAAATACAGATGATAGAGGTTTAGGATGGTACACGCTACAAGGAGAGAACAGTGAAATACAGATGATAGAGGTTTAGGATGGTACACGCTACAAGGAGAGAACAGTGAAATACAGATGATAGAGGTTTAGGATGGTACACGCTACAAGGGAGAGAACAGTGAAATACAGATGATAGAGGTTTAGGATGGTACACGCTACAAGGGAGAGAACAGTGAAATACAGATGATAGAGGTTTAGGATGGTACACGCAAGGGAGAGAACAGTGAAATACAGATGATAGAGGTTTAGGATGGTACACGCTACAAGGGAGAGAACAGTGAAATACAGATGATAGAGGTTTAGGATGGTACACGCTACAAGGGGAGAGAACAGTGAAATACAGATGATAGAGGTTTAGGATGGTACACGCTACAAGGGAGAGAACAGTGAAATACAGATGATAGACAGATGACACGCTACAAGGGAGAGAACAGTTACAGATGATGGTTTAGGATGGTACACGCTACAAGGGAGAGAACAGTGAAATACAGATGATAGAGGTTTAGGATGGTACACGCTACAAGGGGAGAGAACAGTGAAATACAGATGATAGAGGTTTAGGATGGTACACGCTACAAGGGAGAGAACAGTGAAATACAGATGATAGAGGTTTAGGATGGTACACGCTACAAGGGGAGAGAACAGTGAAATACAGATGATAGAGGTTTAGGATGGTACACGCTACAAGGGAGAGAACAGTGAAATACAGATGATAGAGGTTTAGGATGGTACACGCTACAAGGGAGAGAACAGTGAAATACAGATGATAGAGGTTTAGGATGGTACACGCTACAAGGGAGAGAACAGTGAAATACAGATGATAGAGGTTTAGGATGGTACACGCTACAAGGGGAGAGAACAGTGAAATACAGATGATAGAGGTTTAGGATGGACACGCTACAAGGGGAGAGAACAGTGAAATACAGATGATAGAGGTTTAGGATGGTACACTACAAGGGAGAGAACAGTGAAATACAGATGATAGAGGTTTAGGATGGTACACGCTACAAGGGAGAGAACAGTGAAATACAGATGATAGAGGTTTAGGAGACGCTACAAGGGAGAGAACAGTGAAATACAGATGATAGAGGTTTAGGATGGTACACGCTACAAGGGAGAGAACAGTGAAATACAGATGATAGAGGTTTAGGATGGTACACGCTACAAGGGAGAGAACAGTGAAATACAGATGATAGAGGTTTAGGATGGTACACGCTACAAGGGGAGAGAACAGTGAAATACAGATGATAGAGGTTTAGATGGTACACGCTACAAGGGAGAGAACAGTGAAATTGAGGTTTAGGATGGTACACGCTACAAGGGAGAGAACAGTGAAATACAGATGATAGAGGTTTAGGATGGTACACGCTACAAGGGAGAGAACAGTGAAATACAGATGATAGAGGTTTAGGATGGTACACGCTACAAGGGAGAGAACAGTGAAATACAGATGATAGAGGTTTAGGATGGTACACGTTACAAGGCGATGAACAGTGAAGGAGAAACACAAAACAACACGTCCCCCTCCAGACTTTAACCAGAGTAAACAGGTGTCCGAGTAGAGGAGTTGTACTGGCGAGGACACCTGCGCTCCAAAAGGCACCACGTTCCTTAATAGCGCACTACTTTTGACCAGGGACACAGCCATGCTGCTGTTAAGTGTCTAGGGAGCAGTAATCAGGACTCCTCGAAGGTCAGAGATAGCTCGTGTTCCTTCCTGCCTCACACAGAGGGTCAGAGATAGCTTGTGTTCCTTCCTGCCTTATACAGAGGGTCAGAGATAGCTCGTGTTCCCTTCCTGCCTCACACAGACAGACAGAGATAGCTTGTGTTCCCTTCCTGCCTCACACAGAGGGACAGAGATAGATCTTGTTCCCTTCCTGCCTCACACAGAGGGTCAGAGATAGCTCATGTTCCTTCCTGCCTCACACAGAGGGTCAGAGATAGCTCGTGTTCCCTTCCTGCCTCACACAGAGGGACAGAGATAGATCGTGTTCCCTTCCTGCCTCACACAGACGGACAGAGATAGCTCGTGTTTCCTTCCTGCCTCACACAGACGGACAGAGATAGCTCGTGTTCCCTTCCTGCCTCACACAGAGGGTCAGAGATAGCTCGTGTTCCCTTCCTGCCTCACACAGACGGACAGAGATAGCTCGTGTTCCCTTCCTGCCTCACACAAAGGGTCAGAGATAGCTCGTGTTCCCTTCCTGCCTCACACAGACGGACAGAGATACAGGGAGATCCTGTTTCCTTTGAGTCCCTCTCTCCTCTCGGCGTGGAGACAAAGAATACAGTCAGCTCGAGCGCACACTGCACATAGACTTGAATTGTTTTGTGAGACATTTGATCTAACAAACAGGCATATTGTGTGTGTGTGCTTGTGTGTGTGTGTACACCTCAGCAGGGGGGACTCCGGGGCAGGGCAGGGTGTTGTGTTGATGTCATGTGTTTTCTGCCTCCCAGTGCGTCCCCCTGGACAGCTGGTAAAGTGACAGAGAATACTATAGAGAGTTCAGGACAACAGTCTGCAGCAGCACAGCAGGCTAATGACTGAATACTGCTCACACGGCTACAGGGCCAGTCTCACAGCTACCTATGTCTCGGTCTCAGCTCTCCTCAGCTGGAATATCACTTTATCGCATTGATGGGGGAGGTAGTGAGGGGATGACAACACACACAGTGCCATCACCTAGGCATTGCTGCACACGTGTGTATGCGCGTACGCACGCACACACAATCTCACACCTCCTCGAGTACACATCTATGACTAAAAAAGGGGATAAAATATGACAGAAGCTGAGAGAGTTTGCCAGGCAGGGAGAGGCTGAGAGGAGGGCACACTTGAGAGAGAAAAAAAGCCAGCGGGAACAAAGGAGAAAGGCACACAGGGAAATGAAAGGAGCGAGAGAACGGAGGAGAGGAGAAGGGACGGGAGATGGAGAGGCAGGGCTGCACACACTCAAAGGGCCCTGGATGAGGTCATCTTTATTAATATCCCCAATAACAACAAACATCCCAACTCTCCATCCATCCCTCTCTCTCTTACTCTCTCTCTCCCTCCCTCCCTCATCCTCCCCTCTCCGGCTGCTCCTTGAGCTCCTTGAGAGATGGTGAGGCCTTCTCTGACGCAATGGGAGGCCTGGTTGAGTACAGGGCTGCGGGCAAACACACACACACACACACACACACACACACACACACACACACACACACAGACACAAACACAGGCAGAGAGTGCTGCAGAGCGAGCAGCCAGCCCAGCCGGGAGCTGTGTGGAGGTGATCTGTCAGAGGGTAACGGTGCGGAGCGGTGGGGGGTATGGTGGTAGAGCATGAGGACAGACAAGGCGGGGACTGCAGACACACGGACAGATTTGTTCCTTCTGACAGGAGAGGAGAAGGATGGTTCCCTTCTAGCCTCGCTGCAGGGAGGAGGCGAACAGGTAGTGGTGTGTGTGTGTATAGTGTGTGTGTGTGTGTGTGTGTGTGTGTGTGTGTGTGTGTGTGTATAGTGTGTGTGTGTGTGTGTGTGTGTGTGTGTGTGTGTGTGTGTGTGTGTGTGTGTGTGTGTGTGTGTGTGTGTGTGTGTGTGTGTGTGTGTGTGTGTGTGTGTGTGTGTGTGTGTGTGTAGTAGTGTGTGTGTATAGTGTGTGTGTGTATAGTGTGTGTATAGTGTGTTTGTTATCCTCCATGCACGTCTAGGTCACATCTCCTGCCTGATGATGAACAGTTAAGAGTCTGACAAACAGCCTAGAACACAGCATGATAAAGCCTAACAACCAGGCCTCTGGCGCTCTCTGTCTCACTCTCTCTCTTATGGGCCCCCAGCCAATAGAAACAAGCAGCCACCATCTAACATGTCCATATGGCACCACATTCCCTTTATAGGGAGCCATTTGGGACAAACGTCCATCTAAACAGGGGCCTCAAATCTGTCTGGTGCAATTTACAATAAGTGCCTAGAGGTCAGCAGCAATGATATTTCCATCCTTGCCCCTCTAATCGGGGATTGATTCAGACCTGGGGCAACAGAGTGGTTTCTCTGGCCAATCAATGAAATGAATGAATCAATTCAATTCAATTCATTAAATGAATTCATTAATCAGGGGGACGAGAAGAAATCAGTAACACTGTGCACCTTGAGGCCTTGATTTATATCACGGATCAAACCTCTTAGTCCAGGGTCGTGTCCCAAATGGAACCCTGTTCCCTTGTCTTTGGATGGCTTCATTCTCCTCTTCTCCCCTGGACGGAGTGCTTCAACTACATCCGCTTCCTGCAGAGCTACAACCACCTCTACACCTGTGGAACCTACGCCTTCCAGCCCAAGTGCACCTACATCGTGAGTGGCTTTCAATGGCTGAGTCCCAAATGGCACCACTATTCCTCAAGAGTTTATTTCCATTTTTTTCACATTTGCAATTTTTCGTCTGAAATGAATGCTCATGGGTTTCTTTCAATGTGTATGACTGTTATTCACTTTTGAAACATTTTTTTATAGAGGTATCCAACACTCTTGTTGTTTTCCAAGATGCGCTATTATGCGTAGTCCAGGTGGCTGGAACGTTCCAGAAGGTTTTTGCAGCTGGCCCAAAAGGGAGTCATTTAGCGAATAATTTCCATTATATTTGTCTCTTCAGTCATAAGTTAGATTTTTCTAAATATTTTTTTCTCCACACTTAGGAACGCAATCAGAACCGTATCTTATTCATTTAGGCCCCTGGTTCATTTAGGCCCCTGGTTCATTTAGGCCCCTGGTTCATTTAGGCCCCTGGTTCATTTAGGCCCCTGGTTCATTTAGGCTACCCCCTGGTTCATTTAGGCTACCCTCTGGTTCATTTAGGCCCCTGGTTCATTTAGGCTACCCCCTGGTTCATTTAGGCTACCCCCTGGTTCATTTAGGCTACCCCCTGGTTCATTTAGGCTACCCCCTGGTTCATTTAGGCTACCCCCTGGTTCATTTAGGCTACCCCTGGTTCATTAGGCTAGGCCCCTGGTTCTGGTACCCCCTGGTTGGTTCATTTAGGCCCCTGGTTCATTTAGGCTACCCCCTGGTTCATTTAGGCTACCCCCTGGTTCATTTAGGCTACCCCCTGGTTCATTTAGGCTACCCCCTGGTTCATTTAGGCTATCCCCTGGCTCAGCCAGATACAGTGATAGGCATCTGTCTTCCTCAGCGGTTTACACGCTGGCTAACTAGCGTTACGATTTGAGCTTTTGAGTGTTATGGATCCCTTTGACTGTTTGAAGCCTGTGATATCTGTTCCTGTTGGCCAAAAGAGGAAACTTTCTGAACTCGTGAAAAGTAGAGAGCCAAGATCCAGCGACAGAGAACAATAATAGACTACTAGCTGCAAAAATAATGAGGCTGAAAACAGCAGGCTGTGTCACTTCCACAATAAGAATCAATCCATCCTTGACTGGCAAATTAATTGCGACATACTTTCAATGTCCTTATTATTCCTTAAATCCTCCCCTAAAGTTTATATAATCAAACTAAAAAAAAGATTCCCTTGATTAATCCTAACAAACAAAAAAATATTTCAAAAGTTGCTTAAATGTCCAAAAGGAAAATAAATTGTATGCACTTTCACCCTTTGGATACAATGTTTGTTTTTTTGCAATTCCTGAAAATTTATCTCTCTCTCTCTCTCTCTCTCTCTCTCTGTGTCTCTCTCTCTCTCTCTCTCTCTCGCTCTCTCTCTCTCTGTGTCTCTTTCTCCCCTCTCTCTGTGTCTCTCTCTCTGTGTCTCTCTCTCTGTGTCTCTCTGTCTCTCTCTATGTCTCTGTGTCTCTCTCTCTGTCTCTCTGTGTCTCTCTCTCTCTCTCTGTGTCTCTCTTTGTCTCTCTCTGTGTCTCTCTGTGTCTCTGTGTCTCTCTTTGTCTCTCTCTGTGTCTCTCTGTGTCTCTCTCTGTCTCTCTGTGTCTCTCTCTGTCTCTCTCTCTCTCTCTCTCTCTCTGTGTCTCTGTGTCTCTCTTTGTGTCTCTCTATGTGTCTCTCTCTGTCTCTCTCTGTGTCTCTGTGTCTCTGTGTCTCTCTCTCTCTCTGTGTGTCTCTCTGTGTGTCTCTCTCTCTCTCTGTGTCTCTCTTTGTCTCTCTCTGTGTCTCTCTCTCTCTCTGTGTCTCTCTATGTGTCTCTCTCTGTGTCTCTCTGTGTCTCTCTGTGTCTCTCTGTCTCTCTCTCTCTCTGTGTCTCTCTTTGTCTCTCTCTGTGTCTCTCTCTGTGTCTCTCTCTGTGTCTCTCTCTGTGTCTCTCTGTGTCTCTCCCTCTCCCTCTCCCTCTCTCATCCATTTACATTGGTCGAGGGCTTAGAGAACCAAGGCCCTGATAATGCACCATGTGAAATTATGTTAAAGTGTAACGGCAGCTATTAAATGGTGTTTAAGTTGCGAAGAGATCGAAAGATGCCATGTAATACCCTCAATAATGGTATAGGGGAATGATCTCCTCTTTCAAAAGTCTGCAGCCTAGGATATAGGAGACAGGAGGAGGAGGACTTTGTGGCATGGATCAAACGAGAAGAAAGAAAACATTGGCTGGCCCTTTAAGTGAAGAAAAGAAACGGAGGACATTTTGTTATTGCCGCAACAGAAAAACAAAAACTGTAGGGTGGTTTACTAGAGGCACCAGGGGGGAAATGAAACAGACATAAAGAAATCGAATAAACAGACAGACAATGTCCTAATCCGGCCTAAAGTCAGTTATAGGCAGCGCCAGGACTTCAGACACAAAAACACAAAGGTACTAGTAATGTACCTGTAGTGGCCATGGTGAGGAGAATGAGATAGCGACAGAGATGAAGAGCTAGATGGAGGGAGAGAGAGAGAGAGTTCAGAGCTAGCGTCCTGTAGGACGCTAAGTACTGTCCACCTGTGCGGTCCATTGATTGAATGAGCGATGAGAGAGAGCACTAACGCCACATTCTCCTGCTTGCCAATAAATCAATAGACCACTTCCAATTACTGCATCTGCTACTGCTGCTGTTACTGCTGCTACTATATACAGCTGCTGGGCTGGGCCAATACACTGAAAACCATCACCACGACCACTCTCCTCTGATCATGGTCTCACTGTGCATGGGCCAGGTGACCTAGAGGACGGCATGCCAATGTGGTGTAAGTGTGTGTGTGTGTGTACGCGACTCACAGAGAGTGAGATAGGAGAGAGAAAGAGAGAGAATTAGCGAAGGCGACGATGTAAAGAGCGTTAGATAGATAGGGGTGTGTGTGAGTGTACGGTCGGTCAGCACCCTCCCGCCCTGCTGCTGTCGCCATGACTCAGTCAGTCAGTGACTGCATCTTAATTCGCCTCCTGAAAAAAGCACACAGACACAGACTCATAAACCGGTTAGTAAGGCACTGTGGACTCCCTGCTGCAGTCACGAAACACACGCACACGCACGCACACACACACACGCACACACACGCACACACACACGTAGCGGACATGAGTCGGTCATGGTCACGCGGTGAGGTAGCCCCGCTTGCGAACTTCCAAATCAGTGTCTGCCCACAGCCCAAAAGGGAATTTCCTCTTGGTCTGATGGTCTAAGACATTGGTTGCTCCCGCGTGTCACATACACACAAAGAAATCTCAATGTAGATGAACCACAGAGCGAGTCACACGCTCAGTATGCAACACCATAGGAGGTTGCAGGGGAAATACTAGCGGACTGGTTTCTGACGACATGCAGTGGTTCCCCATCAGCTGACGGAGCACCAAGCCAGAGAGTGATGGGCAACAGACACTATGTCACACCCTGACCATAGTTGGCTTTGTATGTTTCTATGTTTTGTTTGGTCAGGGTGTGATCTGAGTGGGCATTCTATGTTGTGTGTCTAGTTTGTCTGTTTCTGTGTTTGGGCCTGATATGGTTCTCAATCAGAGGCAGGTGTTAAGTCATTGTCTCTGATTGGGAACCATATTTAGGTAGCCTGTTTTGTGTTGGGTTTTGTGGGTGATTGTTCCTGTCTCTGTGTTTGTTACACCAGATAGGGCTGTTTTGTGTTGGGTTTTGTGGGTGGTTGTTTCCTGTCTTTGTGTTTGTTGCACCAGATAGGACTGTTTCGGTTTTTCACGTTTCTTGTTTTGTATATTGTTCTATTTTCATCTTTCATTAAAGATGTATAAAGAGAGCCACGCTGCATTTTGGTCCTCCTCTCTTTCAACAGAAGAAAACCGGTACACACTATGTGTGGCACGGTCATATGGCATGGCTGTACGCAGCTCTCTCTCTCTCTTCCTGATGACTTGCTAGAGGAGCAGCAGTCAACCAGCCACACACACACACACACACACACACACAGCAGAACAAAGTAAACGTCCGCACAGCATCTCACACACACAGACAACGCGTGCACACACACACAGGCCGCACCCGTGGTGCCCCGCTGTGTGGGCGACTGCCACACACACACTGCAACATTTATTTAAAAAGGGGTCCCTCTCCCACAGGGAGCGAAAGACAAATTTAAGACATTTAATCCTGGCACACAATTCACGGTACATCAGTCGATAGGCCTCGGCACAGGGGAGGCCGGAACACTGTGAATTTTAAGAGGGGGGAAAAAATTGAATTCATTTACTTTACAGGTTGGCTCCCTTATCAGCCAGAGAGAGACAGAGGGAGGAAAGCAGGGGGGAAGACGAGGAGGGAGGGAGAGGGGGAGGAGGAAATAGAGAGGGAGGGAGAAGGAGAGAAGGAAGGAGGAGAGGTGGAGGAGGAGAGAGAGAGAGATAAAAAGCGGTGGTAAAACAGAGGTGGAAAGGTAAGCGATTGGAGGTATCCATCTGCATCTCTGCCTCTCTCCAGCGCGTCTCATTCCATTATTTCTCAGGCCGCTTTTAAAGGGACGCTTTAAAGGTTTTTTGATGCGTAGAAGCAGCGAGTTTAAGAGAGAGAGAGGGCGCGCACAAAAGAACTCACTCCACCCAGCTACCACTGGGCTATGTCTCCTGCCACTATGGGGCTGGGTTCAACACTGGTTAAATATCAGAATAAAACATAGTTTGCCTTTCTCTCCCCTTTTTCAGGAAAAATAAACGTTGCTTAATAGGCGAAAAAAATCAGCTCCTTGATAAACTGTTCCATATGCCACGAGTCAGTGTGTTAGAGAGAGAGGTGAGGGAGAGAGGGAGGAGAGTGGTGAGGGAGAGAGGGAGGAGAGATGGGGGAGAGGAAGGAGAGTGGTGAGGGAGAGAGGCGGGGGAAGAGAAAGGTGAGGGAGGAGAGTGGTGAGGGAGAGAGGCGGGGGAAGAGAGAGGTGAGGGAGAGAGGGGGAAGAGAGAGGTGAGGGAGAGAGGGGGAAGAGAGAGGGGGAAGAGAGAGGTGAGGGAGAGAGGCAGGGGAAGAGAAAGGTGAGGGAGAGAGGGGGAGATGGGGAGAGGGAGAGAGTGGTGAGGAGAGAGGCGGGGGAAGAGAGAGGTGAGGGAGAGAGGGGGAAGAGAGAGGGGGAAGAGAGAGGTGAGGAGAGAGGGGAAAGAGAGAGCGATAGAAAAAGAAAGCGGCACGTGGAGACCGTCTATAAAAATACACAGGGCACACAGCTAGGGGATTGTGGGAGAGAGAGAGAAACAAGAGAGGAAAGCAGAATGAGAGAGCTAGGTCTGAGATTGATGGTATAATTGTTGACTGCTGGTCCAGCCTTATCTCACTCTCTCCAGGTCTGTGTCACCCTCTCCTCTCCTCTCCTCTCTAGGTCTGTGTCACCCTCTCCTCTCCTCTCTAGGTCTGTGTCACCCTCTCCTCTCTTCTCCAGGTCTGTGTCACCCTCTCCTCTCCTCTCTAGGTCTGTGTCACCCTCTCCTCTCTTCTCCAGGTCTGTGTCACCCTCTCCTCTCTTCTCCGGGTCTGTGTCACCCTCTCCTCTCTTCTCCAGGTCTGTGTCACCCTCTCCTCTCCTCTCTAGGTCTGTGTCACCCTCTCCTCTCTTCTCCAGGTCTGTGTCACCCTCTCCTCTCCTCTCTAGGTCTGTGTCACCCTCTCCTCTCTTCTCCAGGTCTGTGTCACCCTCTCCTCTCTTCTCCAGGTCTGTGTCACCCTCTCTTCTCTTCTCCAGGTCTGTGTCACCCTCTCCTCTCCTCTCTAGGTCTGGGTCACCCTCTCCTCTATCTCCCTCAAATCCTCCAACTCCTCTTTTCTCTCTCCCTCCCTTTCTCTCTTCCGACTTCCTTGTGTTGCCGCCTCACCCTCTTCGGGGTCTCTGAGTCCATCTTCCCCCTCCCTACCTCTCTTCCTCTCTCTATCCCTATCTCTCTTGCTTTCCCTCCTTCTCACCATATCTCCCCATCTCACCATATCTCTATCTCTCTTTCCTTTTTCTATATTCACCCCCTCCCTCCCTCCATCTCAGTGAGCCAGAGAGGGTGTAGCGGGCTGGAAGAGATCAGCAGGGGGTCTGCAAAGTGCAGCAAGCTCGGGGTCAGAGGTCTGACTACTGCAGGCTGGGAGGACAAGGGGGGAAACACAGACACCCCTCACATGCACACACCACACCCCTGTGGGGCCCCCTCGCCACAGCCACAAGCCGCCCCAACACTCCTAACAACAGCCCCATTATTGGACCTAGCTCTGGCTCTGTCTGCAGTTTACGCAGCTGGGAAAGGAGGCATTGACATTGGACTGGACTGGCATTGAGCTGCCAACAGGAGGCGCTAGGCTAGGCTAACCCCACTCGCCAACTCACCACACCCTGGGAGAAAAGCTGTCTCAGTCCAACCACGGTGGCTGAGCTCAGCTGGGGTCTGGCGGGAGCTTGGCTGAGTCTCTAAAGGGCGAGACCCAGTGATAAGCCGTGGCTCTGTGCCTCTGCCCCGGCTCTCTCCTGTCGAAAAAGGCCATCAACTCAGCTCAGCCTCACTCCTTCCTGGCTAAGCTCCTGCTTCATACCAGCTTCAGGGCTACTTTTTATTGTTATTTTTGTCCAGCCACAGTTTATGTGTTTGTGTGTGTGTGTGTGTTTTAGTGTGCGTGCGTGTGTGTGTAACAGGCCTGCGCTCCGGGCACTTCCTGCCACTAACGGTTCGGTGGCGCAGTCACACGGGAACACAAGGCGAGCTGTATCGGAACAGAACAATGCCAAAAAAAAGCTCTAATAAAAACAAACTGCAATGCTCAACTGGGGGAAATAGGCTCGTCTCCTGCTGTTCATCTGCATGGATGGACCACAGTCTGCAAACACAATGCAGTGCCCACAGGCCCACAGTCAGGGAAGGCTAGGTAACACCGGGAAAAGCTTTATTCTCATTCTGCTACTACACACTCCTACCCCATGGACCACCATGTTTATTACACACAAGCACGCACGCACACGCACACACTGCATAATACACACCAAACACACAACTACAGACACAATGGACCCAAACAGCCCTGGCTCATTAACTAGAGCACAAAGGATAACAGTGACATTGATGCTAAGGAAACAGAATGGACAGTAGAAAGAGAAAGGCTGCTGAAAACATCTGTTCAAGGAGAGCGAAAACAATATGAGTTCCAACTTCCAACCAACTAACACACATCAATCTCCTCTCTGAGCGACATTTCTGTAAATAACATGTTGTAGGTGCCGTCCCAAATGGCACTATTAATACAAGGGCACTACTTTTTGATCAAGGCCCGTAGGTCCCTGGTTAGAAGTAGTGCACTATATAGGGAGTTGGGTGTCATTTGGGACGGACTCATACAGTACGTAGGCCTTATACCGCCCGAGCTTGTTGGCAAGCCTTTGGCACAAAGGAAATCACTGTCCAACTGTCTCTAATACAATCCAGCTTCCACCTGCTTCAGGGGAGCCCACAACCAAATGCTGAGATGAGACAAATGGAGGAAAAAAAAAGATGACCCCACCTCAGGCTGTTCTAAGAAGCTGTTATGAGATGGAATAACACAGAATGTACGTTGAACAAATATCATTATGCCAGGCAACACACACATAAAATGACAGAAACATATGCAAGTAGATGCCCCCCCCCCCCCCCCCCCCCCAACAGAGCGAGTTTTGAAAATCAGCATGGGAGCCTTGAGGGACGACAGTGAAATAGCAGATCAGTGGTCAATACTGGTCAGCTGGTATAAAAGAAACACAAGCAGCTCTTTGCTCTATCCAGCGCCTCCCCCCCTCTCTCTCTCTCTCTCTCTCTCTCTCTCTCTCTCTCTCTCATACATAACGCAACGCTTCGGTCGGAACACTGGACTTCTTATGAACCGTGCAGAGAGAGAAGGAGAGGTTTCTCTGAAGCTGAATATCTCAAACTACAGTGCACGTCCTCTAGGGATTTTGACCCAGAAGACAGCCCAAAGTGTCTCATCTTATGTAGAGCTAGAATGTTACTGTAGAACCAGAACCGGGGACAGAAATCACCAGTGTGATCTATTCACAGGACCGCTCCTATGTGTGTGTTTGTGAGTTTGTTTAACCCTCCTTGTGGGTACCATAAGTCCTCACAAAGAGAGGTCAAACAAGGAAAATTCAGGTTAGGAATTTGGGTTAGGTATAGTTTTAGGGTTAGAGGTTTGGGGTTAAGGTTAGAGTTATGGTTAGGTTAAGGTTGGGTTAGATTTAGGGTTAGGGAAAATAGGATTTTAGATGGGAATCAATTATCTGGTCCCCACAAGGATAGCAATACAAAACTGTGTGTGTGTGTGTTTTCGACTGCATTCAAAATGGTGTGTTTTAAAAAGTAACCATGTGTGTTCGTGTGTGTGTGTGTGCTGCAGAGTGTGTGCTGCAGAGGGAACCCAGGCAGCTACACTTCACAGTCCTGCGTCGATGAGTGTTTCTCTCTCTGGCCCACAGCTGCACACACAGCAGCCTCTCTCCAGCACACAGAGGGCTTTGGGAGCACCATCAAAACACAGGCCTATACCAACCCAAACTACCCCCACCCCTATCCCTGATCCCCTCACCCTCTCCATGATGCACTTAAAACACTATACCCCCCCTGCACCCCGCTTCTCTAAACATCATGCTGTGTCCAGCCCCAGCCCAACCCCCCACCGTTTCCCTTCAGGCCTAACACACACACACACGTGCACACGCACACACAGACAGACACAAAGCCAGATGACCCATCTGCTCCTGTTCCGAAGCCCTCTCAGCTGGCCTGCCTGCATCACACCATCACAGCCCCAGCCACTGGCACGGACTCTGCACTCCTTTACTCTCCACTGCTGCCGACCGACAGGCCTGCTATAGTGCTGATACAAGACTATCACCCTCATTACACACCAGGATAGAGAGAGGGTGGGAGAATAGAGAGAGGGTGGGAGAATAGAGAGAGGGTGGGAGAATAGAGAGAGGGTGGGAGAATAGAGAGAGGATGGGAGAATAGAGAGAGGGTGGGAGAATAGAGAGAGGGTGGGAGAATAGAGAGAGGGTGGGAGAATAGAGAGAGGATGGGAGAATAGAGAGAGGGTGGGAGAATAGTGAGAGGATGAAAGGAGGGTGGAGTAGAGAGACAGGGTCAAATTGAGGAGAAATGGAGGCTGAGAGAGAGAAGGATGAAAGGAGGGTGGAGGAGAGAGACAGGGTCAAATTGAGGAGAAATGGAGGCTGAGAGAGAGAGAAGGATCGGAGAGGAATTAACATTTGAAGATGGAGAAGGATCCAAATTCCAAAGGAGAGCAATGAATCGTGAAAAGAGGGGCTCTTTTTTTAATCTCATCCCCAGATTGCTGCAGCAACACAAGGTTAAAATCAAACTGTTGCTCACTGAGCTGTGCAGTGAACCGCATGCATTCAAACAGATTATTGCTTGCGAACAAAACAGGTTGAAATCAGTTGTGAATATATATGCAGGCGTTACGGCATCACCAGCAGAGAGAAAAGAGATTGATGTAACCGTGTAATTCACATGTTTGGATGGCTGTCTGCCACGCGTGGTCACTCACTCCAATTTCTGCTGCGTTTACATTTCACAAGAGGCACAGGGATGACCGAATGCACTGTAGCAGCCAGACGCAGGACATGTGTTGGTGCTCCATGTCCCAGGCATGATGCAACCACCACACAGGACAGCTAGCTTCACGCACACGCACACACACACACACATACACACACGCTAGCAGAGGATAATGGAGATAAAGAGAGCCAAGTGGTTACAAATCCATCTTTCGCCACTTAACCTAAAGAACGACGGCATCACAGTATTAAAAGCTCTTTATAGGCCAACCATGAGGCTGCCTGCGAGGGGGCTGAGGAGCAGTGGGGATTCTGGGGACTAGGAGGAGGGGCAGGCAGCAGGATGTGGGGCCCATTGTGTGGCAACAATGAAGAGATCAACCCGGCAGGAGCCAAATCGGACTCTCAATAGACGCTTTAGCATCTGGGGGGAGGGAGGGCACTGAGTGTGCATGCTTCCACCACCATTTCCCCTGCCTGCCAAATGGACACACACAGGCCCTGGAGAAGTGTGGTGAATATCCCTAGACACACATGGGCACACACCCTGGAAATGTCAACACACCACCGACACCATTGGCATTGTAATTTCACTGTGGCAGTATTATTCGTTGTGCGCGTCCGCGCACACTAGCACGCACACACACACACACACAGAGACTTTAAAAACTGATCGTGGACCAGTCCTTAGGAATAAAGTCAGCACCACACAATCCAACGTGCGCAAACCCTGTTGTCCAGTCAGTCAGTCACCCAGCAAAGCAGTTCAACTGTTCTGCTCACACGCTCTAGCCAATTACTATAATCAGTCAGCTGAAGCTAACATTTACTTCATTACCGTTAAAAAGAAAGCAACAAAAAATAACTGGTCGAATTAATGCGTTAAGCCACTGTGAACTGGATAATTGTATAATGTTTAATAACGGTAAAATAGTCCTCTCCAAAAGATCTATCGTGTGATAACAACGTACACATATCAGACACGTGATTTTCTTTCGAATCTGATCTAATTACAGTGGCTGTTTCGCAATCCAATGTATCCAAATGGCTTTAACAGTTAAGCTACGCTGTGCCCGATTTTAGACAGCATACGTACTCTATTTCACTCACTACAAACGTGGCACACATACATAGAACATGTATGTCGAGAAAATAAGGAAACTGTCTACCCAGATGATTTCGAACAGCATCGAATAAACATGGTCTGAATCAGGATTTAAATTTGATTTTGTAGGCTAACAAAAAAAACATTTGATTCGCTTCCAACTGCTTTCCAACCGCAGTGCGCTGTTTACAGTGGACTAGTAGAGATAAAGTTGCAGCAAGAATACAATTACGTTAGGTAAAAAACATTGTCCAGTATACATAAAACCCGGTAAGAACAGTGTAGCCCACTTTTAAAGCTTGTGGCAACAGTTGGAGCCCTGCTGACTAAGCCAACGAACGGATCAGATGTTTTTCTCATTTTTTCTCCTCTTATTTTTGGCTACTTTAAATATTCAACATTAGGCATTCTCACGATGTATCCAACCTACAGGATAACGCTCAAGGGATTTGAATAATGTTGCAATGATCGCAAAAAAACTTACCGTAGTATTCGTTCTCTTCTGTAAGCTTCTCTGTTCAGCAGTTGTGATGATAATAATGCAATAGGCCTACTCTCTCTTGTCAGTTCTCTCCGCAGTCGCGTAAACTGACGACAGATTCCGTATCCTTTTCCTTTCCGTTATCTCGGCTTTGTTTTTGGACGATTCAGTTAGTCATAAATGATTCCACATTCCCAACAAATGTCACTTGTATTTGTTTGCGTTTTTCCTTTCTTGCGAAGCATCTGGAAATCAAGACATATGATGCTGTCAGTTTACATAGCGGAACTCGCTCTCTGCTCCGCTCACTCCCTCAATCGCCAGGCTATGTAATAGGAAACCAAGAAAGAAACAATACGTAAATAAGATCCACTTCCAAAGCATATAAAACCTCTCCTCGGCGCTCTCCGATGCAGAACTGCACAACTCTCGATATGAAGAAGTTTCTGCAGAAATAAAAACAGTCAGTAGATAGAGAGAGAGGGACATCGGTTGGTCGTCGCATTAATGAACAGATATTCCGGTGGAATACCGGTTAAGTGTGCCTATACCGTTACGCTGCAGCGTGTGCCATACTTCTGTATTACGTATCACAGTGGGGACCAAGGATGACACAAAGGCACAAACAGGTCCCCGCCCATTCCCCCTGTGCAATTCCCAGACCAGACTATTTGATAGTCCCAAAAGTCAGGTTACAGAGGAATAGCCCTTTTGATGAGTTATGGTAATTTAGGCATATATAACACACTATATAGATATGAATGTGAGTTTGATTAGGTAAATGAATATCAGATTTCTAGACCATTTTTGTGATTTGTTTTAGGACGTGGACTTCTGTGAGGAATAAAATATATGTCTATCTGTCTGTCTAGTGATGACGAGAAAGTAAAATATTGTATGATGATATTGTACAGGTGTCGGATCTTAATTTGACCAGTTTCTCAAAGCAGGAAAATAATCCTGCAGCAAAAGGGAATGTGAATTATTGTGTGGATTATAATGGATGTACATTTTTGTAGGGTTTGATATATATTTAGTTAGGGGCAATCAAGACGGACATTTTTTAAATGACACATTTTTGAATTATTTTGAAACGGTGCAGGAAATTTCCTGCAACAGGGTGATTAAATTAAGATACTACAACGGTATGATGGAGGGGAAGAGAACAACAGATCTGAAAGAGGAAACATACAAAACATGGGATTATGATTGGCAGATTAGGTGGCGGGATTAGGAGGTATAGTATAGTAAAGAATCCGATCATCTCAAATAAAAGAGAAGAGATTTCATACTAATAGATTCCGACCAAAGTTTGATCTTCTTTGTCTCTTGGTATGGGAATGGATGATTAAAAGTCCTGTGTGAATGCATGTGTAATATATGTACAGTAAACTGTTACCACAGTGAGCTATAGGCATTATAATATGTCAATATTATGGGTTGTTATTATAATAGACTCTGAAGAAGTGATTTGCATTAAGACTATAAATCCAGTAGCCTATGTTATCACAGTGGGTTAGATATTGTAATAAAGTGTTGCGTTTCTGACAGGCTCAGAGGAAATAGTTGGCTCGTGTTTGAAAATTGGCCCATAGCAGTTACAGAAATGTCAAAGTGAATTGACTAAGTCTCAGACATAAATCTCCAGACAGTGGAGATGTGTAGCTCCAAGCGTGTATGGCATAGATAGAAGGTATGTAAAGGTGAAATAGTGAAGAGGCCCATTCAACTTCAATCACTAAGTCAATTGTGTTACTTCTGTCACTTTAGTTGTGTAATGTTGATGTACTATGCCTACCAATAGGAACGGTAAACAGGTATAAGCACTCCAATCCATTGCGTGTTTTTGCTGAAATCAAACATCTGTGAGCTAGAGGGTGGAGCTACATTTGTTTTAGTTCAAGTGGCATCATTCATTCCTGTCAGATTTAATGTAGAGACCTTTGCAGTTTGCACATGAAGCCTTGAAACAACCCTAAAAGCATAACTTAGAGCTGCTGACAAAGAGTGCAAGACACAGTGCCTTCGGAAAGTATTCTGACCCCTTCCTCCTTTCCACATTCTGTTACGTTACACCCTTATTCTAAAATTGATGAAAGAAATGCTTTCCCTTAAATCAATATACACACAATACCCCATAATGACAAAGCAAAAACAAGTTTTTAGAAATGTACATAAGTATTCAGGCCCTTTGCTATGAGACTCGAAATTGAGCTCAGGTGCATCCTGTTTCTATTGACCGTCCTTGAGATGTTTCTATAAATTGAATGGAGTCCACCTGTGGTAAATTCAAATGATTGGACATGATTTGGAAAGGCACACACCTGCCTATATAAGGTCCCACAGTTGACAGTGCATGTCAGAGCAAAAAACCAAGCCATGAGGTCAAAGGAATTGTCTGTACAGCCTGGAGACAGGATTGTGTCGAAGCACAGATCTGAGGAAGGGTACCAAAAAATGTCTGCATTATTGAAGGTCCCCAAGAACACAGTGGCCTCCATCATTCATAAACGGAAGAAGTTTGGAACCACCAAATCTTCCTAGAACGGGCCGCCCGGCCAAACTGAGCAATCGGGGGAGAAGGGCCTTGGTCAGGGAGGTGAACAAGAAACTGATGGTCACTCTGACAAAGCTCCAGAGTTCCTCTATGGAGATGGGAGAACCTTCCAGAAGGACAACCATCTCTGCAGCACTCCACCAATTAGGTCTTTATGGTAGAGTGGCCAGACGGAAGCCGCTCCTCAATCTTGATGAAAGATTGAACTCTTTGGCCTGAATGCCAAGCGTCACGTCTGGAGGGACTGGGGGACTAGTCAGGATCGAGGGAAAGATGAACGGAGCAAAATACAGCGAGATCCTTGATGAAAACCTGTTCCAGAGTGCTCAGGACCTCAGACTGGGGCGAAGGTTCACCTTCCAACAGGACAACGACCTTAAGTACACAGCCAAGACAACAGAGGAGAGGCTTCGGGACAAGTCTCTGAATGTCCTTGAGTGGCCCAGCCAGAGCTCGGACTTGAACCCAATCGAACATCTCTGTAGAGACCTGACAATAGCTGTGCATCTATGCTCCCCGTCCAACCTGACAGAGCTTGAGAGGATCTGCAGAGAAGAATGGGAGAAACTCAACCTGTCACACCCTTATCTGTTTCACTTATCTTTGTGATTGTTTCCACCCCCCTCCAGGTGTTGCCCATTTTACCCATTATCCCCTGTGTATTTATAACGGTGTTCTTAGTTTGTCGTTCGCCAGTTTGTCTTGTTTGTTAAGTCAACCAGTGTTTTTTTGTATCAGTTCCTGCTTTTCTCCAGTCTCTCTTTTCTCGTCCTCCTGGTTTTGACCCTTGCCTGTCCTGACCCTGAGCACATCCGCCTGACCACTCTTCCTGCCCCTGACACTGAGCCTGAATGCTGTCCTGTATCTTTGCCCCGTCTCTGGATTACCAACCCCCCCAGAACGCTTCAATGGAGAGTCAAGCACCTGTTAGGGGTTTCTAGCTCAGTGTGCCCTAATTTTGGGCATCAGCTCTCCTCCTTCCCCTCGGATCGCTCCAAGATAGCCTATCTCATCACGCTGATGTCCGTGAGGGCTCTCACCTGGGCTACTGCTGTATGGGAACAGCAGCCGGCCATATGCGTTGGTCTGGAGAGGTTCGTGGGAGAGGTGAATAAGGTTTTTTACTCCCCATTCTCCGGGAGAGAAGCTGCCTGGGAGATAATCCAGCTTCGGCAGGACTCCTGTAGTGTGGCTGACTATGCAGTGGAATTCCGGCACGTTGGCATAGGAGAGTGCTTGGAACCAGGAAGCACTGTTGAATATGTTCCTGCACGGCGTCCCGGAGGAGGTCAAGGACAAGCTTGCTGCTCGGGAGTTACCTACGCATCTTGATTCCCTCATTGCTTTGACCATCCGAAATGATGGGTGACTACGGGAACGACAGAGGGAGAGGAAATTCGACTTCACTCGCACGTCCAGGGATTCCAGCTTGACTCCGAGTCATCATGGAAGTCCCCAACGATCCCGTTGCTGAGAGAACCCGAGGACCCCCGACCTTTCACGAGAGTCGCCGGAGACTGCTGAGTAACCGCTTCCCGAGCCTATGCAACTATCTAGAGCTGGGCTAACGCTAGCGGAACGGCAATACAGGATCAACACGAAGAGTTGTCTGTATTGCGGGACTCTTGGTCATTTTGTGTCCTCTTGTCCTCTAAAGAGATCAGGCTCACTGGTAGGAGCGAGTTCTCTGCTGGGTCATATGGAGAACTTTCCTGCCTCCCTTGCTCGCACCCCTGTTCATGCCATTCTGCTGTTTAGCCAGTCTAAATCTCTCCAGGTTCTCATTGACTCTGGGCAGATGAGAGGTTTTTTGGACACTACCCTGGCTTCCGAGCTGAATATGCCCACTCAGCCCCTCTCCACTTCCATGGATGGTAGAGCTCTGGACGTGTGTGCTACAGGCCTGTGTCACTCATATTACCACTCCCATCAACCTACGGGTGTCAGGGAATCACAGTGAGTATTTAATTCCTACTCATCAAGTCTCCTCAGATTCCCATGGTATTGGGATTCTCCTGGCTCCAGCAACACAATCCTCTCATCAACTGGTCTACTGGTTCCATCATGGGCTGGAGTCCATTCTGCCACGCCCAGTATCTGAAGTCAGCACAACCTTCCCCGGGACATCTTCCTGCTTGCTCGGATGGTGCCCGGGACCTCTCCGCCATTCTCACCTACATTGGGGACTTCCTAGCTGCAGGATTTATACATCCTTCATCCTCTCCTCCGCTACCACTCATCTCCTCGGCCTTCGAGCTGCTCCAGGGGGTCATTGTATTTTCTAAGCTGGATATACGGCACGCCTAACACCTGGTGCGGATACGGGAGGGGTGGAGTGGAAGACCGCATTCAACACGGCCAGCGGCCACTACGAGTATTTGGTCATGCCATTTGGCCTCACCAACAACCCTGTCGTGTTCCAGGTTCTGGTAAATGATGTTCTCCGTGACATGTTGAACCGGTTCATCTTCGCCGACATTGATGACATTCTTATCTTCTCCCTCTCCCCCCAATAACATGTGCTCCATGTCCAACAGGTTCTTCAACGCCTCCTGGAGAACCAGCTGTTTGTCAAGGCAGAGAAGTGTGAGTTTCATCGCTCCACCATCCCCTTTCTGGGGTACATCATCTCTGCTGGGAGTGTCCAGATGGATCCCGGGAAGGTGATAGTGGTGGTAGATTGGCCCCAGCCTTCTTCCAGAGTGCAGCTGCAACGCTTCCTGGATTCGCCAACTTCTATCGCCGCTTTATCTGGGGTTACAGCACCCTGGCTTCCCCCCTGTCAGCACTCACTTCTCCCAAGTTACCCTTCACGTGGTCCCCTGCTGCTGACCGGGCGTTCCCTGGAACTCAAACACCGCTTCACCACTGCTCCCATCCTGGTTTATTCTGACCCTTCCCTTCAGTTCGTGGTGGAGGCTGATGCGTCGGATGTAGGAGTGGGTGCGGTCCTGTCCTAGCGTTCTGCCCTGGACCTGAAGCTACATCCCTGCGCCTTCTTCTCCCATTGCCTCAACTCCACAGAGAAAAACTACAATGTGGGAAATCGTGAGCTTCTCGCAGTGAATATGGCATTGGAGGAATGGAGGCACAGGCTGGAAGGGGATGATCATCCATTCAAACCATTGGACCGACCACAAAAACCTGCAGCATCTCTGCACCACCAAACGCCTCAACTTCAGGCAAGCTAGATGGGCCCTGCTGTTCACATAGTTCAACTTCTCCCTCTCATATCGGCCGGGATCCAAGAATGTCAAGCCGGAGGCACTGTCTCGCCGTTATAGCGCCGTTATAGCCCCATGGCTATTACCCCAGAGACCATCCTTCCCACCTCGTGTCTGGCAACGGCACTCAGTTGGGGTATAGGGAAACAGGTCCGGGAGGCACAGCGTTCCCAGCCTAAACCCCGGATGTTCGTGCCTGACGTGGTTGGATTTTGTCAAGGGTCTCCCTCCGTCTGAGGGCAACACTGCCATCCTGACTGTGGTTGACCGGTTTTCCAAGGCCGCCAACTTCATTCCTCTCCCCAAACTACCCTCGGCAAAGGAGACGGCCCAGCTCATGGTGCAGCACGTCTTCCGGATCCATGGACTGCCCGTGGACATGGTCTCCGACTGGGGTCCTCAGTTCTCGTCTCAGTTCTGGAAGGCGGTCTGCACCCTCATTGGGTTGTCGGCCAGCCTATCCTCTGGGTTCTAGTCCAATGGCCAGTCGGAGCGAGCCAACCAGGACCTAGAGACAACTCTCCGCTACCTGGTCTCCACCAACCCCACCACCTGGAGCCAGCAGCTTGTGTGGGTGGAACGCACGCCCCTGTTGCTGTAGTAAACATTGTTACGTCGACATGTCTAAAAACCTGTTTTTGCTTTGTCATTATGGGGTATTGTGTGTAGATTGACGACGGGGAAAAACAATTTAATATATTTTATAATAAGTCTGTAACGTAACAAAATGTGGAAAAAGTGAAGGGGTCTGAATAGTTTCCCAATGCTCTGTAGATAGCCCAAATACACCACTCAGCATGTTGTGTAACACTTACCCAATATGTTGTTAGAGTGATGGAACAGTCAGGAAAAACAATAACAAGTCAAGTTAAATGCTTACAGAAATTAGGCTACAGACAGTTTTGTTTTTTCCAAAAGTTAATTTAAAGGGATAAAATATGCAGATTTGCTTGGATAGATCCTCTGATCCTCTGAGAGGATAGATCCTCTTTTAGTAATCACTGGTTTGATAAGCCATCATAGACCTAAATGCCTTGGCATGTTCATGCTGTAAATGAAATTAAAGGGAATCTATAAGCTAGCAGGGTTATGTTGTCTGCTGGAAAGAGATTCAAGGCCTGAGATACCATAGATAAACGAGAGCGAGAGAGAGAGATTTCATGTGGTGGTGAATTGGTCTCAAACGGAAACACATATGATGCAAACTGTCACGGCTGATGAAAGGAGAGGACCAAGGGGCAGCGTGGTGAGCGTACATTTTCTTTAATTAAGAAAAATGACGCAGACAAAACAATAAACAATACCAAACAAACCGTGAAGCCTAAGGCTATGTGCCATCAAACAAAGTTAACTTCCCACAAACACAGGTGGGAAAAAGGGTACCTAAGTATGGTTCCCAATCAGAGACAACGATAGACAGCTGTCCCTGATTGAGAACCATACCCGGCCAAGTCATAGAGATGGAAAATCATAGAAACACAACACATAGAAATGCCCACCCCAACTCACACCCTGACCAAACCAAAATAGAGACATAAAAAGGATCTCCAAGGCTGATCTGAGCTGATTCCGTAACGTGGCAGTGTGTAAAAAATAATGTGGCAGTATGTAATGTGGCAGTATGTAAAAACATTGTGCCAGGCAGGTCAATCAAATAATAAACAGACACATGAAACCTCTAACTGTCGCTAAATAAATCCAATGTGAAAAGATTGAAGGATGATCCGTGCGAGGCAAGCCAATGTAGGGCTTGGGTTGCACATCATAAACGTAGCACAGATTACCAAAGGAGTGATTCACAAATCAGGTCAATCCTCCCGGTAACAAGAGAGAGACTTGGGCTGTTATATTGATGGGAGTTTTAAACCCTGTGGAGCTCCAGCTTCAAGGGGAAAAAATATCCCCAGACGTATTATAAGCGAGATAGCAGCACACTTGAAATGCTAAATCATTGTTTTGTTCAATTCTGCTTATTTTGGTCCCAGAGTAGAGCAAGCCTGTCTTGCCAAGGTTGAATGCTGCAACAAGCTCTCACAGTCTCACATCAGAATTAGCCATTCATCCATGTTCCTCAAACGTCAAATTTCAAAGTTGCTCCAAAAGTCACATTTCTAAGTGTTTAAGGTTACGTTTAGGCATTAACTCCAAATGTTTACGGTAAGGGTTAAGTGTGGGCATTAACTCTGAATGATTAAGGTAAGGGTTAAGTTTTGGGATAGGCTTCAAAACAAAAATCTCCGAAACAACTATCGCTGGATTCAAACATGCAACCTTCGGCACTAAAGGCAGATGCTTACATCATTCTGCCTTCCCCACCCGCATCGCCCCAGCAAAACCAAAACCTACTTGAAGTGAACAGCGCTCACTGTTGCCCGTAGTTGCCGGTTTCAACGTCATCACCCAACGCCCTCAGACAGGGATGGACGTGGACTACTGACTTGTATCACGTGTGACAAGGCTGTGAATTACAACCCCGTTTGAATGAATCATGAGCTGCAGTAGAAACAGTATTAGAACATGATTGAGCACATGGTGAGAAAAACAGCTGTAGAAAACAGGCCAGAACGGAGTGAGAAGTGGGGTACTGGTTCATTATGACAAAGTTCAGGGGTCAACTCCCATGAGCCTTTGCTGTGGTGGCTGCAATCACTCAGGCTGTGTCTCAAATGACACCGTCATTGGTGCACTACTTTTGACCATTCTGACCAGGGCGAATAGGGCTCTGGTCAAAAGTAGTGCACTAAAAAGTGGAAAAGGTGCCATTTGAGACGCATCCTCACTCTACCTGTTTTTTTCTCCATTTGAAATTTCCATTACGACAAGCTAGGCTCTGGTTTATAGAGGCTACGGTTTATGAGGGAAGGTTTATGGCGTTTAAAATAACAAGGTAACTATTCTGCTTTATTTAACACAGTACCCTATTTCTGAGCATGTTAGGCCTTTTAGCTACTGTACCGGTTCATTGCAATTATTGAAATGCACACCAGAGGCCACAGCTAAAACCGGACAAAGCTTACATAATACATATTTGCAGTATTATGTATTTGTTGTATTCTACCAGGTAATTGTGGCCTAAAATCAACCTGTAGATCACAAGCTACTGTAACTGAATGGATTAGTTATTATTTATGCTTACTTCATCATGATTTGTAATGAATAGCTAATAATGCATATTTTTAAAATCAAGACAAATAGGAATTACTGAGGTACGACGTAAGGAAGTAACATACAGTATTGACGTTTTGATCCTGAACACTGATTAAGGGATCTGTCATAAATCGCTTCGTAGGCCTTTTTGCAACATTAGCTTCTTGACAGCCACCATTCTCCTCAAATGCTGACCTGTCACATTTCATTACATTGCAATTTTACAAGTAAACATTTGAGGAGAGAAACAGAGAAATGGCAACATTTCGTGTTCGATTTTCTTTCTCTCCAATATTTCACTGCTGTGGCATCGACTGTAGAAAATCATTTATATTGAGATGAGAGTTATAAAACATGTCCGATATGATAAGTTGCACCGTTCTATTCTGGCCGAGCCAGGAAATTACAGCACAGCACCACATGATTTTATTTGAGTAGCATATTCATTAAAGGACGATCGGATTTGACACAAACGTTTTTTAATCCTAGCACTTCCTAGACTGAAATGCCCTTCATTAACGTAACTCACAAGAATCATAGATCTTTTTCATCTAACCTACGAAGAGGAATACGCTTTTTAGAATCACCTCGAAACACATTGAGTTATTAGAAGTCTCAAATGGAGCAATATCTTCATCAAAGCAGAACAGATCCATCTGTAACAAACGTCCCCGCCGTCTCACTCTTTAAATACTCAGCTAAATCTCTTAAAAAAAAAAAACCCATCAGAGATTGAGAAATAAACATTCTCTAAGCATAAACTCTCCTCCACTTAATTTCAGTAAGTTCCTAATTCTATAAATCTTCTTAAGTGCTTTTTAAAGTCTGGCACACAAAACCCCTCTTTGCCACACTTTGTCTCTTATGTCTCTTATGGCATATCAATATGCAAATGTTCTTGTCTTATGTAAAGAGAAAAGTTTGGGGTCTGTTTAATTCTGTTGGAAACTGTTAAAAGTGAATGTGGGCTCCGCGGCTGCTGCGGCTTGGGTCCCCAGGCGGCTGGCTGCGTTGTTCCTGTGCGTGTTCAGTCAGTCTGTGAGCTGTGGTAAAGTTGCTGAGGAAGGCAGAGCTGGGACCCAGGGGACCCCACACCTCTCAGTCACTCTGTCCCCCCCTGGCCATTGAGTCACCATAATGAGCAGCACCACCAGCCTCCCAACCCACAGCTCCCTCTCCTCCCTCTACCCTCTTCTCCCTATGGTACGCATGCTACACTGCCTGCCTTACTGCCTGCCTGCTTGAGACCTCACTTTATAATACATAAGCGAACAGCGCATACATGGGAATTTATATATAGCCTACGGGTACAGTATACGACTAGATTTAAAAATGTATTTCTTTTTATTTCACCTTTATTTAACCAGGTAGGCTAGTTGAGAACAAGTTCTCATTTACAACTGCGACCTGGCCAAGATAAAGCAAAGCAGTGCGACACAAACCACAACAACCACAATAGGCCATAGTAGCGGAGTAATTACAATTTAGCAAATGAACACTGGAATGATCGATGAGCAGATGCTGATGTGCAACTGCTTCTACACCTGCATTGCTTGCTGTTTGGGGCTTTAGGCTGGGTTTCTGTACAGCACGTTGAGACGTCAGCTGATGTACGAAGGGCTTTATAAATATGTTTGATTTGATGTACTGTACATGAGGGAAGGTGGGAGGGTTGTACAATGAGTTATGTTCACGTGTTGCCATTAACTTAGTACAGTAACGAGCTTTTCCAAGAAGACCTGTCTTTTTCAGATGAGACTAGAAGTTTCAAGTGAAATGTTTTGGTTTGACGTAGCCATATAAACTTCACTGTAAAAGCAGTCTTCTGCCGGAGGCTATGTGGTGATATAGCAACCCAGTAAACGGTCCTGTCCACTGAAGGAGCTGCCAAGAATCCTGAGCACGGCTCCTTGCCTCCACCAGCTGATCTTGTGTACAAGGGCTGCATGTGTCCCAAATGGCACCCTATTCCCATATATAGTGCACTACGTTTGACCTGGGGCCCTGGTCAAAAGTAGTGGACTATATAGGGAATAGGTTGCCGTTTGGGACTCAGCCTCTGCCTCTGCCTAGAGAGGAATGTTGTTTTTGTGACTGGCTGTTGAATTTGACGTTTGAAAGCCTCAACCAGCTGAACCAGTTGATGTGAGCATAAAAACGGAATGTTGTTGAACATGGTGCAGATTGTGATGCATTTCTATTAGCTGGGGTGGGGAGGAAATGCCCTCGTCAACCAACCTTGTGCCAGGGGTGTGAGCGTGCAACTACCACACACACGTTTTGAACATGTGTGCCATCTCACATCAACATATTCTGCCCACATCTGCCCTCGTCTGATTTGACCCATCACCCCTGACTGCACCATGAACACTCCATTATAAGTCATCTGATTCCGGTTGTTAGGAGTTACTGAGATGCGTTCTCTGTGATGAAATTCAATCCATTTACCTGAGACACACCACTCCTTCACTCCATGTAACAAGTATCCAATTTAAGAGGGCTAATTTTACCAGTCCATCTTGTTAGGTCTCAAGAGATATCAAGGCCTGCCAGGAGTTGATTTCGGGAGACAGCCGTTGCCCCACACCCCGTGCCCATCCTACCAGGGGCATTTTCCACTGGCATGACCCCGGTCCCCCCAGCCCCTCTATGTATTGAGGGAGACAGTAGGTCTTCTCTCTCTCTGTGCCAAGGCCATGAAGGCTGGCTTCCAGGCTGGCACAGTGTCAACATTCCCCACAGTTTGGCCATAAGAATGCTACAGCAGAACACAGTCATCTTCAGACTCCTAAAGGGCAAATCAGTCATCTGTGAAAAACACAGTAAATACTAAACACCACTTCCTATAAACGCCCATCATTACAACCAGCAATCCTTCATGCTTCTAAAACGTGGTCCCGGTTGTTTCCGGGACTACCTGGTTACTAACACCAGTGTAGAGGGCTTTGTGATATATAGGGAAAAGCAAGATAAATGACTTGGCCTGGCCTTCTAGATAATATGTCAATTTTCTGTCCTTTAAAGGCCTTTACAGTGCTTCAGGTCTCTTTGAGGAGCTGCTTGCTGAAGTTCGATCTCTGGCAGGAGCCTTGGATGATGTTTGAACTCCCTCTGACATTTATTCACTGACCTTTACCTAAACCTACCTAGACGGAACGGTTTTCCGAGCTTATCCTGACACATCTAGCTCCTTATGCAAAGGCCTTGTCATGTTCTAGAAATCTAATATTGGACACTTTTGACCTGACAATATTTAATTTAATCCTGAGGTAAGACATCTCTATTGGACGCTTTTGAACTGTCATAGGAATGTTGATGGGGAAATGTATTGATATAAGGTCGTATGTGGTCATCACGTATTTCCTGTACACTTGTCATGTCAATGGAGTGACTGCATCATGCTGGTTTAGTAAGCAGACTGGTACCATTGTCTCTGTAACATGCAGAGTGTGGGCACAATGATAGACTTAAGCCCCATTGTTATAGGAGTTGTTTAAATACCAGAATGTCGTTAATACCTCCAACACTGATTCACACATAGTGGTCACACACATACACACACGCACGCACTCACTCACTCACTCACTCACTCACAAACACACGGAGCATTGTGCTCTATCTACGTACCAATGAAAACCACACTTCCAATAAGGTCTCTGTCTGTGAGTATGTGGAGGAACAGCCGGTACAGTATATGTATATAGCAGTACAGTCCTCTTTTGTACAGGGCTTGAATTGTGCTTCACAACCACTTAAACCCCCCACCCCCCTCTGCAATACCAATAAAACCAGGATTATTATTATACCATAATGTATGGCTGCTGACTTTACAAGCTCACTGGAGCTCAGAGAGAGAGAGAGAGAGAGAGAGAGAGGGTCAAAGCCCCTATTCCTCCTTCTAGGTAAGCATATCCAAAACCATCAATTAACCCCTTTCTGCAGGCAGGGAAAAATAAACACACTGACCAATCCCTTTTTCTCTGCAACAGTCTTTCTGTCTCCGAGTCAGCTAGCTAGCCCTGCCCCTACTATACTACCTCCACTGAGGCTCTTTTCTTTGTGTTGTGTGAGTCTTTCCTTGTTCATGTGGAGGTCATCTTCAGGTCTATTTCTTCCCAGACCTTTCCTAGTGCAATATACTGTACATCCCAGGTCCTGGATGTTTGGAGCCACCATCACAAACTCAAGTTGATGTGATTTTAGCCATGCTGGCAGCTGAGGTTTGTAACCACGCCAATTCAGCCAGTGAGAGCAGATGGAGAACAGACAGAGAAAGGGAGAGAAAGAGAGAAATAGAGAGAGAAAGAGAGAGGCAAAAAGAGAAAGAGAGAGAGCGAGCGATTTCTGTTGATTTAAAAATATACATTTGGCCCAAACTAACTTTACTTCATTTTAACAGACTAGATAGTTAAACCCCCCGCACACACACACACTGTCCACTGTCCACCGCACATAGAACCCCCCTGACGCCCCACACCACTACAAAGTCCCACAGACGGTTCACCATCCCCCGATAAACATGCTCTAAGTCTCCTCCTCCCCACAGAAAAGACACCACTCCCCACTGATGGATCAAGGTGTGACACATATCTGTTCGTAGTGATAGCTCTGTGAATAATCCTCCACTGTAGATCAGCAGAGATGAGAGAGAGAGAGAGAGAGAGAGAGAGAGAGAGAGAGAGAGAGAGAGAAAGAAAGAAAGAGAGAGGGCCGGCACTGGGGTGGATGTAGATGTGGGGAGGGCCTGGTTCATTGCCTGTTGAAAAATAGGGGTCTTGAGGGAGCAGATCAGAGCCGGGAGAGGGGTTGGTGCTGGTGCTTATGCTGGGGCTGGGGATGGGGCTGGGGCTGGAACAGGGGCTGGGGCTGGGTAGGTGGGTAGGGAGGGGTTTGGTGGATTGATGCTGCATCAGCATGTGTGCAGTAATGTGATAGCAGGCCTGGCCGCACAAAGAAAACACAACTGCTCAAACAGTCTCAGTATGGCCATGGGGGGGGGGGGGGGGGGCAGAGCACAGTACCACTGTGGTAATTACCCTCACTAAGCCCAACCTGTACCATTAACAGGCCGGGATGGGGTGGGCTGGGGAGCTACGGGCTGGAAGCTAGGCTGCATACCAAATAGCACCCTATCCAATACATAGACATTTACATGTGACCAAAGCCCTATAGCACATAGGTTTCCATTTGGGAAGCAGGCTGAGGCACGGTGGCCAGGCAGGCTGCTAGGCTTTAGTCCCTCCAGCTGTGCTGAAGAGATTCAGGTTCAGATTCAGGCTCACACAGATGTTATTAAGCTAGCATATTACCTTAAAGGGAGGGGTTGAGAAGGATACTTTTTAGCCTACTCTGTAAATTAACCACTTCCTATTTGATATATTCTATACACCCCCACTCCCAGGGGTAGTATGTCCCACTCTGGCCCAGGCAGAGGGCTGTCACTAGTTACCACAGGCACAAAGTAAACATTAGCTATAACATAAAAATGCATGAAAACAGAAATTCGCTTTTTGGTCTTCATTTAAGGTTTGGGTTAGGCATAAGGTTAGCAGTACAGTTAATGTTGGTAAAATATAGGTTTAAATCAGATTTTAAGAAGATCAATTTCAGAAATAGGCAGAGTTTAGCCATAATTATGACTTTGTGGCTGTGGTAACTAGTGACGACCCATGCAGAGGGTCCCACATGACACATGCATTGTGTTTTTAAAAGTGAAATGCTTGAGTTAGCCCTGGCCCTGGTCCTGGTCCCCATGGAGTGCAGAGCAGAGTGAACATGGCTCAACGCAGAACATATGGGATGGATCATGTGTGTGGACATGTAACATAACAGGCCCATGTGACTATTTCACTCTCTCACACATACAGACACACACACATACATATACTCTGAGTGAACAAAACATTAGGAACACCTGCTCTTTCCATGACAGACTGACTAGGTGAATGCAGTTGAAAGCTATGATCCCTTACTGTTAAAAATCCTTCTGAATGAAGTGGATTTAAGCCTTGAGACAATTCCAACACGGATTGTGTGTGTGTGCCATTCAGAGGGTGAATGGACAAGACAAAATATTTAAGTGCCTTTGAACGGGGTATGGTAGTAGGTGCCAGGCGCACCGGTTTGAGTGTGTGAAGAACTACAAAGCTGCTGGTTTTTCATGCTCAACAGTGTCCCTTGTGTATCAAAAATGGTCCATCACCCAAAGGAACTGTGGAAACAGTTGGGCTAGCACCCCTGTGGAACGCTTTCGACACCTTGTTGTGTCCCTTGCTCGATGAATTGAGGCTGTTCTGAGGGCAAAAAAGGGTGCAACTCAATATTAGGATTTTGTTCCTAATGTTTTGAACACTCTGTGTAGCCACACACACACACACACACACACACACACACACACACACACACACACACACACACACACACACACACACACACACACACACACACACAGGGCCCATTGTGAACCAAAGCTCATGCAGAGTCCCAAACTAACTCCTCACCAGAGGCACTCCTGGGTTTTTATTTATACCGCTCCCCTTCGGAGAAAATGTTCCCTCTGAAACATGAGGCCTTTCTGAATCACCACCCCTGTGTGCTGCTGCTTTCTACTGAATAAACCAAGAACACACAGAGAACACCAGGCCCTGTTGTTTGTCAGCCTATTTCGGATGTTATGTTCTTAGAGGTGTCCTGAATTCTCTCTGGGTGCCTCCTAAATGGCGCCCTATCCCATATATAGGGCCCTGGTAAAAAAGTTGTGAACTATATAGGGTATAGGCTGCTATTTGGGATGCAGCCTCTCTCTCCTCTTCTCCATAGAGGTGTTTTGTTGAGCTGAGGACCGAGGATCATGTGTAGTCACTGCTGACTAGTGAGAGGTGATACGCTGCAATGTGACTTGTAGCGGTAACGTGGTGAGTAACAGCGTGACTTGTAACAGTAACGTGGTGCATGGAGCCAGGCCTGTGCTGTTTAAGTAGTTTGAGCACATCCTTGCCTGCTTCCCTGGTGTGGAATAGAAGGACCACTGGTCCACTTGAGACCTTCTCTGCTGCATATATCTGTGTAATGCATGCCAGCTACTAGAATTCCACTCATCTGCTAGGTATTGAATTCCCTACACTCTTAGAAGTAAAGGAGCCTGGAAGAACATTTTGGAATTCAAAAAATTGGCACACAGGGGGAACCTTTCCAGTTCAAAAAGGTACCTTCGAGGAACCCCTTTGAAAACGTTCTTTGAGAAATCCTTGTGCAAAGGTTCAAACCATAACCTTTTTGTGAACCTTTTTCATAATATATTGTAGAGGTGGCAGCCTATCAGAAGATTGGAGGCGTGGCTTAATGGAGGCGTGGCTTTCAGATAGTTCCTTTTGGCCACCCGTTAGAGTAAATGTAATTCCTGTTTGTACACAGCAAAGACTTTATTTTTTAATGCATATGACATCATCTAAACTGAATGGCATTAATATTGCTGATTACATATAGTAATAAAGCAGTAACAATTCCAACTTTGGGATATGCGTAGGCTGTGCTGTAGAGGAACTCATACACCTCTGTAAGCCTCATTAAAGCTTCAAACTGTCAGCTTTCAACCTTAACATGGCATGAAAATACAACAGAACAGATGAACAGGAATGACATTTACACCCCTGGGAGGCCTAAAAATATCTATCTGAAAGCCACGCCTCCAGTCCAGAGTTTCTCCGGGAACCCTTTGCTACATTGAAACATTAAAGGTTCCTCAAAGAACCCCTCAACTAACTAAAACTACAAATAGCTCCTTGAGGAACTCCAGGGATTTCTTGAGAATCTTCAGGGTTCCTCGAGTCACCACTAATTCTAAGAACATAGGGAGGCACTAATATGTTCAACTATCTGACTCCAACCTTACTCAACAATGCGAGAGAGGGAACGTGTGTGTGTGTGTGTGTGTGTGTGTGTGTGTGTGTGTGTGTGTGTGTGTGTGTGTGTGTGTGTTTGTGTGTGTGTGTGTGTATGTGTGTGTGTGTGTGTGTGTGTGTGTGTGTGTGTGTGTGTGTGTGTGTGTGTGTGTAAAGCAGAGGGAGAGAGAGAGAGAGAGAAAAAGAGCGATGTGCTATACATTTATCAATTATGATGGCGATGAGGGTAATTGAGAAAAATCGGTTGAAATTGCTGCTTTAATGATGTGAACAGAAAAGCTATTGCATTGTAGCAACAGTTCTAATGATTTCCCCCTGGCATCAAAACCATACATGACGGAGGTGATGACTTGACTGGATAGAAAATAAAACAACTTGAGACCTGACTTCGACATGAGGACTCAAGACTCGGGACTCAATTTAGACTTGAGACTGACGACTTGAAAGTATCTGGCCAGATTTTGTAATGTTTCGTCACTCATTTTGTGGCACAGAGTCTCCGTGGATTAGGCTCCTTTCCACGCAGCCAGAGACAGCATCACACTTGCAAAAAAAACTACAAATTGTCTAGTGAAATGTACATTGTGCCATCTGACCAACAAACTGTCAAATATAGCCTACCATTTGTGTTTTATATTCATACCTTTGTTTATTCGATTTGGTTACTAACATAGGCCTATGGCATTGCACCAAATTCTTGTCATCTGTGCTTCAGAACAAAAAGAACTGCGCTTCGTGACTGTCGACCAACAACCAGTCATCAGCATTGACTCGCAAAGGCGGGCACACATATCCAGATTAGTGACCAGAAAGCAATTGTTTAATATCTCTGATTTTCCCTGGCGAAAACAGAGTAGCCTACCTAGGTTAATATTATCCAATTAAAATTCAGTTCAGCAATCTGCTACGGACTCATCTTGGCCAGAACAATAAGCGGGTGATTTCATTGATCATTTTACTGTTTCGGATAGGCCTAGTTTGGGTGGGTTATAATTATATACCTCAGTGGCAGTGGAGGCTGCTGAGGGGACGACAGTTTCTAAAAATGTCTGGAATGGAGCAAATGGAAGGGAGGAAACCTTGTGTTTCATGGATTTGATACATTTCCTCTGATTCCGCTCCAGTCATTACCAAGAGCCTGTCCTCCCCAATTAATGGCACCTTAGGCTATATGTCCAAAGATAGCTGTGACATCTCACTACCTTCTACACTTATGGGATGACAAGTGAACATATTCCGGCGAATGAATTCTGATATTTATGAAGAAGAAAAAGGTTACAAACAGATCATGCATTCTATCCGATCCTGCAACGTACTCTGCGTACAGGTAGGCTGTGTGCCCCTCCTTGCTCTGTCCAGAGAAGTTCAAATGTGACATGATATTCGTAGTTGATATTGACTTTGAACATTAATGACTTTCAGCTGATAATAAATACAATGCAGTTTATTTTTGTATCAATATACAGCTCCCAAAAAATGTGGGTGCTCAAGTACAGTGGGGCAAAAACGTATTTAGTCAGCCACCAATTGTGCAAGTTCTCCCACTTAAAAAGATGAGAGAGGCCTGTAATTTTCATCATAGGTACACTTCAACCATGACAGACAAAATTAGAAAAAATATCCAGAAAATCACATTGTAGGATTTTTTATGAATTTATTTGCAAATTATGGTGGAAAATAAGTATTTGGTCACCTACAAACAAGCAAGATTTCTGTCTCTCACAGACCTGTAACTTCTTCTTTAAGAGGCTCCTCTGTCCTCCACTCGTTACCTGTATTACTGGCACCTGTTTGAACTTGTTATCAGTATAAAAGACACCTGTCCACAACCTCAAACAGTCACACTCCACTATGACCAAGACCAAAGAGCTGTCAAAGGACACCAGAAACAAAATTGTAGACCTGCACCAGGCTGGGAAGACTGAATCTGCAATAGGTAAGCAGCTTGGTTTGAAGAAATCAACTGTGGGAGCAATTATTAGGAAATGGAAGACATACAAGACCACTGATAATCTCCCTCGATCTGGGGCTCCACGCAAGATCTCATCCCGTGGGGTCAAAATGATCACAAGAACGGTGAGCAAAAATCCCAGAACCACACGGGGGGACCTAGTGAATGACCTGCAGAGAGCTGGGACCAAAGTAACAGAGCCTACCATTAGTAACACACTACGCCGCCAGGGACTCAAATCCTGCAGTGCCAGACGTGTCCCCCTGCTTAAGCCAGTACATGTCCAGGCCCGTCTGAAGTTTGCTATAATGCATTTGCGACTCAACTCGTCGTGTTTGGAGGACAAAGAATGCTGAGTTGCATCCAAAGAACACCATACCTACTGTAAAGCATGGGGGTGGAAACATCATGCTTTGGGGCTGTTTTTCTGCAAAGGGACCAGGACGACTGATCCGTGTAAAGGAAAGAATGAATGAATGGGGCCATGTATTGTGAGATTTTGAGTGAAAACCTCCTTCCATCAGCAAGGGCATTGAAGATGAAACGTGGCTGGGTCTTTCAGCATGACAATGATCCCAAACACACTGCCCGGGCAACGAAGGAGTGGCTTCGTAAGAAGCATTTCAAGGTCCTGGAGTGGCCTAGCCTGTCTCCAGATCTCAACCCCATAGAAAATCTTTGGAGGGAGTTGAAAGTCCGTGTTGCCCTGCAACAGCCCCAAAACATCACTGCTCTAGAGGAGATCTGCATGGAGGAATGGGCCAAAATACCAGCAACAGTGTGTGAAAACCTTGTAAAGACTTACAGAAAACATTTGACTTCTGTCATTGCCAACAAAGGGTATATAACAAAGTTTTTTGTTAACAAAAGACTTTTGTTATTGACCAAATACTTATTTTCCACCATAATTTGCAAATAAATTCATTAAAAATTCTACAATTGTGATTTTCTGGATTTTTTTCTTCTCATTTTGTCTGTCATAGTTGAAGTGTACCTATGATGAAAATTACAGGCCTCTCTCATCTTTTTAAGTGGGAGAACTTGCACAATTGGTGGCTGACTAAATACTTTTTTGCCCCACTGTATATGATCTATGATTTATTTTGCATGCTCACCACCAATTGGGTATCAAGCAACAATTACTAGGATAGACCTACTGGTCTGTTGGTAAGTCAAAATTGCTTGAAATGTATATTTGAGTTATGAAGCTTTACATAATCAAAATGGGTTGTAGATAACATAACGGAAAGGGCTGTCTGGTAGCCTCAATAAATAGACACAGATTTTGTGACCTTGGGACAATAAGGTTATATCTCCAATAAGCATAGTTCTGAGATATTTAGCATCAGTTTTCACATCCCAGATCTCAGAACTATTTTGTAGTGAATTATTTTTTCATAATCCATTAAGGTCTTCACCTTAAAGGTACCTTAAGTACAGAGTATCGAAGTGCTGACACATTTATAATTTTTTTTTTTTTTAGATAGAACCTTATGGCTCTGAATGTCAATCTGAGACCAGTCTGACACTTGTGAATTAGACATGTTCAGTTTTTAAGAATACTAGCTATATGAACACATAAGGATAAAATAACACTATTTTACCAAAATTAAGAAATGTATTATGATCAATAGACAAATTACTGTCGTCACTGAACAACGATGTGACATCATTTACCTTAAGATTTCTGACAGTGTTGTTTTTGGTCGTTGCTTGTGTGCCATTATTGCTGGTTAGTCTAGACCATACAGGGAGACGGCAAAGACGTGTTCTGATTGGTCTTTCTGTATTTCTTCAGGCTTGTGATTGGAATGCAGATCGAACATTATAGCGCCAAGTTCAACTGCGTTTATGCAAATAAAACCTTCTAGTTGATAATTTTTTTCAATTAAAATGTACTTTAAAAAATATATAACTTTACAGACAGATGAAGAACCATCTAAAGATCTATTATATGATTTTTTTTTAAACAAAAATGTCAACTAGAATCTTATAGTCCCAAGGTCTCGATTTGTAGAACAAGTCATTGCATGTATAGATTTGTTTTTACTTGACTTGAGACTTGTCTTGGAAAAACTTGTGACTCGACGTGACTTGCTCTTAGAATGCATGACTTGGTCTTGACTCGAGACTCGACCCGTTCCACTTGGAACTCGACTTGTGACTTGAACCTTGTGACTTGAGACTTGCTTGTGACTCTAATAATCGTAACTTGGTCCCATCTCTGATATATTACACTGTACAGTATAGATACAGTACCTTCATAAAGTATTCACACCTCTTGACTATTTCCCCATTTTGTTGTGTTACAGCCTGAATTTAAAATGGATTAAATTGAAAATTTCTGTCAATGGCCAACACACAATAGCTCATGTCAAAGTGGAATGATTTTTTTCATCATATTTACAAATGAATAAAAAATGTAAAGCTGAAATGTCTTGAGTCAATAAGCATTCAACCCTTTTGTTATGGCCTTAATAAGTTCAGGAGTAAAAATGTGCTTAACAAGTCACATAATAAGTTGCAGGGACTCACTGTGCCATAATAGTGTTTAACAGGATTTCTGAATGACTACCTCATCTCTATACCCCACACATACAATTATCTGTAAGGTCTCTCAGTCGAGCAGTGAATGTCAAACACAGATTCAACCACAGAAAATAGGGATGTTTTTCCAATGCCTCATAAAGAATGGCACCTATTGGTAGATGGGTAAAAATATGTACATAGAGTACCAGTCAAACATTCGGACACACCTGCTCATTCCAGAGTTTTTCTTTATTTTCACTATTTTCTACATTGTAGAATAATAGTGAAGACATCAAAACTATGAATTGTGTAGTAACAAAAAAAGTTTGAAATAAATCAAAAGATATGTTTTACGTTCTTCAAATTAGCCACCCTTTGACATGATGACACCTTTGTACACTCTTGGCATTCTCTCATCCAGCTTCATAAGGAATCCTTTTCCAACAGTCTTGAAGGAGTTCCCACATATGCCTAGCACTTGTTGGCTGCTTTTCCTTCACTCTGCGGTCCAACTCCGGGAGGCCCAACCTCAATTCGATTGAGGTCAGATGATTGTGGAGGCCAGTTCATCTGATGCAGCACTCAATCATTCTCATTCTTGGTCAAATAGACCTTACACAGCCTGGAGGTGTGTTTTGGGTCATTGTCCTGTTGAAAAACAAATGATAGTCCCACTAAGCGCAAACCAGATGAGATGGCGTATCGCTGCTGAATGCTGTGGTAGCCATGCTGGTTAAGCGTGCCTTGAATTAGAAATAAATCACAGACAGTGTCACAAGCAGAGACCCCCCACACATTCACACCTCCTCCTCCATGCTTCACGGTAGGAACCACACATGCAGAGATTATCCGTTCACCAATTCTGCGTCTCACAAAGACACAGCGGTTGCAACCAAAAATCTCAAATTTGAACTCATCAGACCAAAGGACAGATTTCCACCAGTCTAATGTCCATCGCTCGTGTTTCTTGGCCCAAGCAAGTCTCTTATTCATATTGGTGTCCTTTAGTAGTGGTTTCTTTGCAGCAATTAGACCATGAAGGCCTGATTCCCTCAGTCTCCTCTGAACAGTTGATGTTACTTGAACTCTGTGATCTAGAGGCGAAAGAAACGCACACCTATTAAGGCGAGGTGCTGGCTAGTGGAATAGAACACTTAAAAAAGGACAGCCGCACACTCTAGGAGCTCAGATGCAAAAATATTTATATCCAACGTTTCGACAGACAAGCAATCTTCATCAGGGTATACTTGGGTTTTACTTGAACTCTGTGAAGCATTTATTTGGGCTGCAATTTTTGAGGCTGGCAACTCTAATGAGTTTTTCAGGAAAATAAATAAACATAATGGAGCTAAGCACAGTCAAAATCCAGTCTGCTTTCCATCAGACACTGTCACGCCCTGATCTGTTTCACCTGTCCTTGTGCTTGCCTCCACCCCCTTCCAGGTGTCGCCCCTCTTCCCAATTATCCCCTGTGTATCTATACCTGTGTTCTCTGTCTGTTTGTTGCCAGTTCATCTTGTTCGTTCAAGCTCCTATCGTCTTGTTCTGTCAGGTCCTATTGTTTCCCAGCCTCTCTTTCCTCTTCCTCCTGGTCTTGACCTTTTCCTGTCCTGACCTTGTACCCGCCTGCCTGACCCTGACCCTGAGTCTGCCTGCCGTCCTGTACCTTTGCTCCACCTCTGGATTACTGTACTCTACCTGTCCCTGACCCTGAGTCTACCTGCCATCCTGTACCTTTTCCTTACCCTGGATTTTCTACCCCTGCCTGCCTTGACCTGTCTTTGCCTCCCCGGTTGCTACAATAAACACTGTTACTTCGACAGTCTGCATCTGGGTCTTACATTGATTCCTGATAGTACGAACTGGCCATGACTGACCCAGCAGACTTGGACCAGCTCCGCTATACCATCTCCTCCCAAGGAGCCACCATTGGTAGGCACAAGGAGTTGTGTCGCGGTATGATGGAGGGGTTCCAGGCCACGGCCGAACGTCACGACCAAGCATTGGACATTTTGCGGGAGCAAGTCCGTGGGTTGCCGACTAGGCAGCCAACGACAACGGTAACCTCCCAGCCCCTCTGTAACCCGGCTGGTAGCAGCGCCGCCACGGCAGTGTGGGAGCAACAATCCACCATCTGCCTCAGTCTGGAGGGATTCGTGTTCGGAGATGAGAAAGGTGTTCGAGGCTCTGGTGTCCGGGAGAGAGGCTGCTGGTTGAGTATCTGCAGGTTCCCGTGGTATTGGGATTATCTTGGCTCCAGCGACACAATCCCTCCATTGACTGGGCTACTGGTGCAATCGTGGGCTGGAGCCCGTCCTGCCACACTCATTGTCTGAAGTCAGCTCTGCCAGCCCCGGGGAGTCTTCCTATGGGCTTGGAAATTGCCCCGGACCTCCCCGCCAGCTCCGCAGAGTACCAGGGCCTCAGGGAGGGGTTCAGTAAGGCCCTGGCTACTTCGCTTCTGCAGCACCGACCGGTGTCCAAGAAGGTCAAGTCTGAGGCACTGGCACGTCGCTATAGGGCTGCGGCTACACCCCCAGAAGCCGAGATCGGTTCCCCCCGCTCCAAGATCATTAGCCCCTCTGCTGTTCGTCCTCTGTTGCCCCGTACACGCCGTATTTTTCCAACCTTTTCTGTGTCTAGAGTCAAAACCATGTCTGACTGTCCCTTGTCTCCTGTTTCTAGGCCCATCCCTCCCCCTGTGTCATCGATGGCCAGCCAGGTTACACGTTGAGACGCCTCCTGAGGGTTCGACCACGGGGCAGGGGTTTCCAGTACCTGGTTGACTGGGAGGGTTATGGCCCGGAGGAGAGGTGCTAGGTTCCCGCTAAAGACATCTAGGACCTGGGGTGCCGAGTTTCACCGTCGGCACCCCAGTCAACCAGGTATCCGCCCGGGTGGAACGCCAGGTGGCGTCCCTAGAGAGAGAGGGGGGGGGGGGGGGGTACTGTCTTTGCCTGCCCGGTTGCTACAATAAATATTGTCACTTTGCATCTGGGTCTTACCTTGATCCCTGATAGACATTGAGAGATGAATTCCCCTTTCAGCAGGACAATAACCTCAAACACAAGGCCAAATCTATGCTGGAGATGCTTACCAAGAAGACAGTGAATGTTCCTGAGTGGCCGAAATACAATTTTGACTTAAATCTACTTGAAACCTAAAATGGTTGTCTAGCAATGATCAACAACCAATTTGACAGACTTGAAGGATTTTGCAAAGAATAATGGGTACATTTTGCACAATCCAGGTGTGGAAAGCTCGTAGAGACTTACCGAGAAAAACTCACAGCTGCAATCGCTGCCAAAGGTGCTTCTACAAAGTATTGACTCAGGGGTGTGAATACTAACACTACCGTTCAGAAGTTTGGGGTCACTTAGAAATGTCCTTGTTTTTGAAAGAAAAGCACGTTTTTGGTCCATTAAAATAACATCAAATAACATCAAATGTTGTACATGACTATTGTAGCTGGTAACGGATGATTTTTGATGGAATATCTACTTAGGTGTACAGAGGTCCATTATCAGCAACCATCACTCCTGTGTTCCAATGGCTGTCATTTTAAAAGGCTAATTGATCATTAGAAAACCCTTTGGCAATTATGTTAGCACAGGTGAAAACTGTTGAGCTGATTAAATAAGCAATAAAACTGGCCTTCTTTAGACTAGTTGAGTATATGGAGCATCAGCATTTGTGGATTCGATTACAGACTCAAAATGCCCAGAAACAAAGCACTTTCTTCTGAAACTCGTCAGTCTATTCTGGTTCTGAGAAATGAAGGCTATTCCATGCGAGAAATTGCCAAGAAGCTGAAGATCTCGTACAACACTGTGTACTACTTCCTTCACAGAACAGTGCAAACGGGCTCTAACCAGAATAGAAAGAGGAGTGGGAGGCCCCGGTGCACAAATGAGCGAGAAGACAAGTACATTAGAGTGTCTAGTTTGAGAAACAGATGCCTTACAAGTCCTCAACTGGCAGCTTCATTAAATAGTACCTGCAAAACACCAGTCTCAACATCAACAGTGAAGAGGCAACTCCGGGATACTGGCCTTCTAGGCAGAGTTTCTCTGTCCAGTGTCTGTGTTCTTTTGCCCATCTTAATCTTTTATTTTTATTGGCCAGTCTGATATGGATTTTTCTTTGCAACTCTGCCTCTATAGATATTCCATTACAAATCAGCCGTTTTCAGCTACAATAGTAATTTACAACATTAACAATGTCTACACTGTATTTCTGCTCAATTTGATGTTAATTTAATGAACACAAAACAAGGATTTTTCTAAGTGACCCAAAATGTTTGAACTGTAGTGTATATGAATGAGATTTTTCTGTATTTAGATTTCAATAAACTTGCCACAAATTCTAAAAACATGTTTTCACTTTGTCATTACGGTGTAATGTGTGTAGATGGGTGAGAAAAAATATCAATGCAATACAATTTTGAGTTCAGGCTGTAAAACAACCAAATGTGGAATAAATCAAGGGGTACGATTACTTTCAGAAGGCACTGTATGTCATATAGAGTGATATGAGAGGACATGCATGTCTCAAATAGGATCAGGGTGTGCCTGCATGTGTGTTGGTGTGTGTGGATATGCGTGTGCCTGTGTGTGTTTGCGTGTGTCCGTATGCGTGTTGCCTGCATGTGTGTATATGTGTGCCTATCTAACTACTCCAACCAACTCCGTCTGAAGCAACACGCAGCAGCAACACATTTTGATTGGAGCAAACGTTAACCTCTACCTCACTGTAGTGGAGTGGTGGTAGGAACTAATGGTGGACACACTGACACATGTTTCACCACCGTTTCATTTCAAGTGACTGCTTGAAAATAATTACCTCTATTTTTATGTATTGTCAGTGAATTACCTGCTTGAGTCCCCTCTCTCAATGACACTGTAGATGTGGGATAAAAAAGTGGGTTTAGAGTTCAAATCAAATCAAATCAAATGTATTTATATAGCCCTTCGTACATCAGCTGATATCTCAAAGTGCTGTACAGAAACCCAGCCTAAAACCCCAATCAGCAAGCAATGCAGGTGTAGAAGCACGGTGGCTAGGAAAAACTCCCTAGAAAGGCCAAAACCTAGGAATAAACCTAGAGAGGAACCAGGCTATGAGGGGTGGCCAGTCCTCTTCTGGTTGTGCCGGGTGGAGATTATAACAGAACATGGCCAAGATGTTCAAATGTTCATAAATGACCAGCATGGTCAAATAATAAGAATCACAGTAGTTGTCGAGGGTGCAACAAGTCAGCACCTCAGGAGCAAATGTCAGTTGACTTTTCATAGCCAGTCATTAAGAGTATCTCTACCGCTCCTGCTGTCTCTAGAGAGTTGAAAACAGCAGGTCTGGGACAGGTAGCATGTCCAGTGAACAGGTCAAGGCCAGGTGGACTGGGGACAGCAAGGAGTCATCATGCCAGGTAGTCCTGAGGCATGGTCCTAGGGCTCAGGTCCTGAGAGAGAGAGAGAGAGAGAGAGAGAGAGAGAGAGAGAGAGAGAATTAGAGGGAGCATACTTAAATTCCCACAGGACACCGGATAAGACCGTTGAATTACTCCAGATATAACAGATTGACCCTAGCCCCCCGACACATAAACTACTACAGCATAAATACTGGAGGCTGAGACAGGAGGGGTCAGGAGACACAGTGGCCCCATCCGATGATACCCCCGGACAGGGCCAAACAGGCAGGATATAACCCCACCCACTTTGCCAAAGCACAGCCCCCACACCACTAGAGGGATATCTTCAACCACCAACTTACCATCCTGAGAAAAGGCAGAGTATAGCCCACAAAGATCTCCACCATGGCACAACCAAAGGGGGGGGGGCGCCAACCCAGACAGGAAGATCACGTCAGTGACTCAACCCACTCAACCCAGTAGCCGGAAAGTAGAGCATTGCAGTAGTCTAACCTAGAAGTAACAAAAGCATGGATACATTTTTCTGCATAATTTTTGGACAGAAAGTTTCTGATTTTTGTTAATGATTTCTGATTAATGTCAATGTTACGTAGATGGAAAAAGCTGTCCTTGAAACAGTCTTGATATGTTCGTCAAAAGAGAGATCAGGGTCCAGAGTAAAGCCGAGGTCCTTCACAGTTTTATTTGAGACGACTGTACAACCATTAAGATTAATTGTCAGATTCAACAGAAGATCTCTTTGTTTCTTGGGACCTAGAACAAGCATCTCTGTTTTGTCCGAGTTTAAAAGTAGAACGTTTGCAGACATCCACTTCCTTATGTCTGAAACACATGCTTCTAGCGAGGGCAATTTTGGGGCTTCACCATGTTTCATTGAAATGTACAGCTGTGTGTCATCCGCAGAGCAGTGAAAGTTAACATTATTTTTTCGAATGACATCCCCAAGAGATAAAATTTATAGTGAAAACAATTAGTGGTCCTAAAACGGAACATTGAGGTAACATTGAAATTTACAGTTGATTTGTCAGAGGACAAACCATTCACAGAGACAAACTGATATCTTTCCGACAGATAAGATCTAAACCAGGCCAGAACTTGTCCGTGTAGACCAATTTGGGTTTCCAATCTCTCCAAAAGAATGTGGTGATCGATGGTATCAAAAGCAGCACTAAGGTCTAGGAGCACGAGGACAGATGCAGAGCCTCGGTCTGACGCCATTAAAAGGTCATTTACCACCTTCACAAGTGCAGTCTCAGTGCTATGATGGGGTCTAAAACCAGACTGAAGCTTTTCATATACATTGTTTGTCTTCAGGAAGGCAGTGAGTTGCTGCGCAACAGCCTTTTCTAAACATTTAGAGAGGAATGGAAGATTCGATACAGGCCGATTGTTTTTTATATTTTCTGTGTCAAGGTTTTGCTTTTTCAAGAGAGGCTTTATTACTGCTACTTTTAGTGAGTTTGGTTCACATCCGGTGGATAGAGAGCCTTTATTATGTTCAACATAGGAGGGCCAAGCACAGGAAGCAGCTTTTTCAGTAGTGTCACGATCGTCATAAAGATGAGACAAAGGCGCAGTGTGCATAGAGTTCCACATTTTAATAAAGAGAAACTCCCTTAAACAAAAACAATAAAGAACAACGAACGAACCGCTATACGACTAGTGCAGACAGGCAGCTAAACATAGAACAGATCCCACAAACACCAAATGGAAATGGCTACCCAAATATGATCCCCAATCAGAGACAACGATAAACAGCTGTCTCTGATTAGGAACCATATCAGGCCAACAAAGATATACAAAAACCCCTAGACCTTCAAAACCCTAGACAATACAAAAACCCTAGACAATACAAAAACTAATGTACCCACTCTAGTCACACCCTGACCTAACCAAAATATAAAGAAAACAGAGATATCTCAGGTCAGGGCGTGACAAGTAGTTTCGTTGGAATAGGGTCCAGTGTGCAGCTTGAAGGTTTAGAGGCCATGATAATTCTCATCATTGTGTCAAGAGATATAGCACTAAAACACTTGAGTGTCTCTCTTGATCCTAGGTCCTGGCAGAGTTGTGCAGACTCAGGACAACTGAGCTTTGGAGAAATATGAAGATTTAAAGAGGAGACTGCATGTCCTAGTAACAATGGCATATTTTTATGTGGTATCAGCTCCCTCCTCAATCAGACCTGAGCAATAATAAACACCTGCTATTATGACTTGGCGCTTGACACAGCCCGGCAGACCGGCACAGGAAGACATGATAGAGGAAAGGAGCATGCAGAGTGAATCTTTCTCACTGTACATTTGAGTGTGTGTGTATGGGTTTTCATATGCGCTCTGGTGCTCCGCTGAACTTGACTTCTACTGCATCGATATGACCAGCCGTCCTCCTGTTTTTACATTTGCCACGGAGGGCTCCGGGGAGGGGAGTCTGGGGGAAGGGGGACTACAGGATAGAAGAGGGGGGGGGGGCAGGTTTCCAGAGGGTGAAACACGGCACCAGTTGCACCGTTGTCCTCACCTACACAATCCCACCAGCCACCACTCCTCATCCCTCATATCATCCCGGAGTTGCCCTCTTTTCTGAGCTGTCTATCCCCATCTGTCCTTGTCTTTCTCCGCTCTTTTTCTCTCCCTCTCTCTCTCTTTCTCTCTCTCTCTCAGCCTCTCTCCATCCCGCTCCCTCTTTGTGTTTTGACCCAGACAATGGTTGGCGTGGATAGACAATGCACAGCTGTCTTCTATGCCCCCTGTGGGATACTAAATGCTAAAACCCTCTTATCCTCTCCCCTTCTTCCCCCCTCTCCCCACTCCTAACTCCGCCTCCAGAAACATCTGCTGTGTCCACTCACAATGTCCAGCGTCCGCCCAGTTGGACAGACAGAGCAGAGGAGGGGAGTGCAGGAGAGGTCAAACCTATCTCAATGCAAAATCGAATGACTTCCTGTGTCCATGATGTTGTCTTTCCGTGATTAAGAGGCTTGAATGGGACTCTGTTCTCTTCTGGTCTGATCTGGATCTGGACAGGCTGCTGTCCAGCAGTATATTCCCCTCCCACATCCCCTAGTCACCATCTGGAGCATTCCTTTAGTGTTCAGATCTGTTTGTGACGCTGTAACAATGACCATAGGAGTTGGCAAAACAGCACAGTCAGATCTAGGACCAGGCTAGCCTAGTCTAGCCTAGCCTGCGGCAAATCAAATGAACACAGAGAAATTAATGTTACTTCTAACAATATCGCCTTGCAGATATCCTTGGCTGTATCCTCTGTAACTTCTTTAAAAAAATAATGTATTCTGACAGCCCCGTTATGTTATATAGCTATGCTCTCCATCCATTTGTCTGACAGGCAAAGGCAGGCTGGGTAATCACTGAGGCCATTCACATTATGGCTTCCCTCCACCACCACAACCATAGGGATTTGGAAGGGCAACCTTCTCATTACAATGGGACTTCTTTAATCACTGGATCCTCCCCTCTTCACTCCTCTCCAGCTTGCTGCTTTAAAACCACACTGGACCTGGCAGGCTTGCTCTTAAGCTGTGCTCTGCTGGGGCCAGGTTGCGCCTGGCTCTGTCTCAGATCAGTCAGACATGGGGAGATGAGACGGAGGACATCATGTCACATTCTACTTAACATGGACCTGTTGGGATGGGGGTACATGATAGAGCCACGGGGCGTTGCTATGCAAAGACAGAGCAGTGACACTTGAGCAGGAGTAAAACAGGATGCATTACTACTGACAACACTTAATAATACTGCTCTGTCAAGAATGTCATTGCTGGTTTACAAACCAGCTACACTACTGTAGCATATAGTGGCTCTTCATAGAACACGATTGAGCATGAGTGAAACAGTGACTATCTCTACTGACAACACTTAGTGATTCTGCTCTGTCTGACTAGAATGCTATCCTATGCATGGCTCACTACCCAATGTAGCATGTAGGATGTGTCTATTCTCAGAACATTGGTTTGTGGTTGCACTGTAGAGCAGTGTGCCGTATCCATGGAAGACTGTATTTAAGCTGTGTGTGTGAGACCCAAAGGGTCAGACCACCTGCGTCCCTGGTACAAAGAGTGTGTGTGTGTGTGTGTGCGTGTGCGTGAGTGAGTGTGCGTTTGTGTCTGTTTTTCAGTGAGTGCCTGTAGGTAGGTAGCTGGGTACATGATGTGCCGATTCATTTTCTGTAGGCTGTGTTTGTTCGCATATCTCTGTGTGTGTGTGTGTGCGTGTGTGTGTGTTCAGCTGGATACAATGCATGCCTGAACTGCCTCTCACACACACTCCATGGCTGGTTGGCACCGTCAGGGGACGGGGGCTGTCGATGAAGAGTGACAGAACCTGCTAGGCCATCAGACACATGACTGAGTGTTTAAGTGGTTGGAGTGTGTGTGTGTCTGACTGTGTGTGTGTGTGTCTGAATGTGTTTGTGTTTGAGCATGTCTGAGTGTGTTTGTCTGAGTGTGTGTCCGAGAGAGACGGAGCCCTGTCTCTGTGTCAGAGTGGGCACTGACAGATAGCGACAGACAGGCAGACAGGGTTGTTTGCCAGCAGACGCAGAAGGAAGGGACTGGAAGGTGTCGGGGGTGGAGGGATAAACGTCTGTCTCTATAATTCCTCTCTGAAAATGTGTTGCTTTTATAAAAGTTTTGGCAAAAGCCTTTACCGCCCTCCAGCCAGTAATGCCTTTGAACCGGCTAGGCAGAGGAGGGGAGAGGGTCCCTGCTATCTTATGTCCTACAAGCAGTTAAAGTGTAAAACGGGATTAGAAAATAGAAAACTAGGTTGGAGGAAGAGGACCGAATTAGAACAGGACCCTTGAGAAAGAGCTCAAGAGAGGAGAGGAGGAGGGAGCGGAGAGGAGAGGATGAGGGAGAGCAGAGGAGGAGGGAGCGGAGAGGAGGAGGGAGAAAAAGGGAGGACTTAAATAGAGACAGGAAAGACACTCGGATGGAAGAGGAAACAGAAACAGAGGAGCGCAAACAGATGGAGGCAGTGGCAGGAAGGAGAGAGCATGGGAGGTAGAGAAGAGAGGGATGAAGGGGATAGAGAGACGGAGACATACTGTACAGTAACGGAGAGCGAGGCAGACTCCCTCCTGCTGCAGTAGACACAGTCAGTGAGGAGGATACACAGATCTAAGTGAATAATAGCCCCGGGACCTGATTTTAGAGAACCGTGTGTTTGGTGTGTTTGTGTGTATGTGTGTGTGTGTGTTGTGCACGTGAGCACGTGTGTGTAGCCAGTTCATGCCCACTTTAAACTGGAAGCTCATAGCCTTTAGCCATTAAACCCATTAACTAAGAGGTAAAGACAAGGTCAGACTTTGATACAGTCTTACCGGTAGAGGATGAAAGGTACATGTTCATGATGGTGGGCGGGGAGACATGACAGAAAATGGTCATATTTAATCAGTGACTTTAACTTATAATGTTACTTAATGTTACTTATAATGTTACTTATATGTAACTTATAATGTTTTCATACAGTGCCTTTGGAAAGTATTCAGACCCCATGACTTTTTCTACATTTTGTTACGTTACAGCCTTATTTTAAAATGGATTAAATACAAAAAAAATCCTAATCTATCTACGCACAATACCCTATAGTGACAAAGCAAAAACAGTTTTTATTTATTTTTGATTATTTTATTTATGAAATTTACAAACAGTACCCGTCAAAACTTTGGACACACCTACTCATTCAAGGTTTTTATTTTATTTGACTATTTTCTACATTGACATCAACTATTAAATAACACATATGGAATCATGTAGTAACCAAAAAAGTGTTAAACAAATCAAAATGTATTTTATATTTGAGATTCTTCAAAGTAGCCAGCCTTTGCCTTGATGACAGCTTTGCACACTCTTGGCATTCTCTCAACCAGCTTCATGATGTACTTACATGGAATGCATTTCAATGAACAGGTGTGCCTTGTTAAAAGTTAACTTGTGGAACTTCTTTCCTTCTTAATGCGTTTGAGCCAATCAGTTACATTACTTCAAGACATAAAGATCAGTCAATCCAGAAAATGTTAAGAACTTTGAAAGTATCTTCAAGTGCAGTCTCAAAAACCATCAAATGCTATGATGAAACTGGTCTCATGAGGACTGCCACAGGAAAGGAAGAACCAGAGTTACCTCTACTGCAGAGGATAAGATAATCAGAGTTACCAGCCTCAGAAATTGCAGCCCAATTAAATGCTTTCCAGAGTTAAAGTAACAGACAACTCAACATCAATCTTTCAGAGGAGACTGCGTGAATCAGGCCTTTAAAAAAAAAAAAAATGTTTTAAACCTTCGTTTAACTAGGCAAGTCAGTTAAGAACATTATTTTCAATGACGGCCTAGGAACAGTGGGTTAACTGCCTGTTCAGTGGGAGAACAACAGATTTGTACCTTGTCAGCTCAGGGGTTTGAACATGCAACGTTCCGGTTACTAGTCCAACACTCTAACCACTAGGCTACCCTGCCTTCATGGTCGAAGTTCTGCAATGAAACCACTACTAAAGTACACCAATAAGAAGAAGAGACTGGCTTAGGCCAAGAAAAGAGCAATGGACATTATACCGGTGGAAATCTGTCCTGTGGTGTGATGAGTCCAAATTTTAGATTTTTGGTTTCAACCGCCGTGCCTTTGTGAGAGTAGGTGAACGGATGAGAGTAGGTGAACGGATGATCTCTGCATGTGTGGTTCCCACCATGAAACATGGAGGAGGAGGTGTGGGGGGGCTTTGGTGGTGACACTGTCTGTGATTTATTTCTAATTCAAGGCACACTTAACCAGCATGTCTACCACAGCACTCAGCAGCAATACGTCATCCCATCTGGTCTGCGCTTAGTGGGACCATCATTTGTTTTTCAACATGACAATGACCCAAACACACCTCCAGGCTCTGTAAGGACTATTTGACCAAGAAGGAGAGTGATGGAGTGCTGCATCAGATAACCTGGCTACTACAATCACTCGACCTCAACCCAATTGAGATGGTTTGGGATGAGTTGGACCGCCGAGTGAAGGAAAAACAGTGCTCAGCATATGTGGGAACTCCTTCAAGACTGAGAATGCTAAGAGTGTACAAAGCTGTCATCAAGGCAAAGGGTGGCTACTTTGAAGAATCTCAAATATAAAATATATTTGGATTTGTTTAACACTTTTTTGCTTACTACATGATTCCATATGTGTTATTTCATAGTTTTGACGTCATCACTATTATTCTACAATGTAGAAAATAGTCCAAATAAAGAAAAACCCTGGAATGAGTAGGTGTGTCCAAACTTTTGAATGGTACTGTAAGTTTTCAGACCCTTTGCTAAGAGACTCGAAATTGAGCTTAGGTGCATCCTGTTTCCATTGGTCATCATTGAGATGTTTCCAGAACTTGATTGGAGTTCACCTGTGGTAAATTCAATTGATTTGGAAAGACACACACCTGTCTATATAAGGTCTATACAGTTGACAGTGCATGTCAAAGCAAAATCCAAACCATGAGCTCGAAGGAATTCTTCGTAAAGCTTCGAGACAGGGATTGTGTCGAAGCACAGATCTGGGGAACGGTACCAAAACATGTCTGCAGCGTTGAAGGTCCCAAGAACACCGTGGCCTCCATCATTCTTAAGTGGAAGAAGTTTGGAACCACTAAGACTTTTCCTAGAGCTGGCAAGGCCGGCCAAACTGAGCAATTGAGAAGGGCCTTGGTCAAGAAGAACCCGATGGTCGCTCTGACAGAGCACCAGAGTTCCTCTGTGGAGATGGGGGAACCTTCCAGAAGGACAACCATCTCTGCAGCACTCCACCAATCAGGTCTTTGTGGTAGAGTGGCCAGACGGAAGCCATTCCTCAGTAAAAGGCACATGACAGCCCACTTAGAGTTTGCCAAGAGGCACCTAAAGAGCTCTGACCATGGGAGTGTGTGTGTGTGAGTGTAGAGAGAATGTGTAAGTGTACTTTGGATGTATTTTAGATGTCATGGAGGAGAAGGGACAGAGGACAGCCAAGTCATAAAATAAAAGAGGTCTGATGAAACCAAGATTGAACTCTTTGGCCTTAATGCCAAGCGTCATGTCTAGAGGAAACCTGGCACAATCCCTAGCGTGGAGCACGATGGTGGCAGGATCATGCTGCGGGGATGTTTTTCAGCAGCAGGGACAGGGAGACTAATCAGGATCAAGGGAAAGATCAAATCAAATTCAAATAAAAAAAATGTCCTGTCTGGAAGACAGGTCAACAGGATTGTTGTTCTTCTAGCAGAAGAATGTCATAGGCCTGACTGTATGCAGGAAACCTCATGTGTCGGTAAAGAAATGAGTGAACAGTGATTCATCCTTGTATAATGTGCTCTAGATGAACGAAGCAAAGTAAATAGAGATCTTTAATGAAAACCTGCTCCAGAGCGCTCAGGACCACAGACTGGGGTGAAGGTTTACCTTCCAACAGGACTACGACCCTAAGCACACAGCCAAGACAAAGCAGGAGTAGCTTCGGGACAAGTCTCTGAATGTCCTTGAGGGGCCCATCCAGAGCCCAGACTTGAACCCGATCGAACATCTCTGAAGTGACCTGAAAATAGCTGTGCAGTGAAGCTCCCCATCCAACCTGATAGCGCTTGAGAGGACCTGCAGAGAAGAACGGGAGAAACTCCCCAAATACAGGTGTGCCAAGCTTGTAGCGTCATACCCAAGAAGACTTGAGGCTGTAGTCGCTGCCAAAGGTGCTTTATCAAAGTTCTGAGTAAAGTGTCTGAATACTTATATAAATGTAATGTTTCATTTTTTCATTTTTTTATCAATTTGTAAAAATAAAAATAAAAAACGCTTTTGCTTTGTCATTTTGGGTTATTGTGTGTAGATTGGTGAGGAAAATATCACATTTAATCAATTTTAAGGCTGTAACGTAACAAAATGTGGAAGAAGTCAAGGGGTCTGAATACTTTCCGAATGCACTGCATATGTTAATATTCATACCCATTACGATGTGTACCTACTCATGTCAGCACGGCATGTACCAATGGCTATGTACTGAGACCTTGTTGAATACCATTAAACTAACTGGCCCAAGGTTTGGAGTCACAATGACAGACTAGAACGTTCAGGGCTGTTATTCACAAATAGTCTCTGAGTAGTTGATGCCTTTTAGATCACGATGCCTAATATTATATGAACAGGGGGACCTATTTCTGTCCCTAGGTCCCAAAGTCAACACAGTCACAACATGACATGATGTTGTGGGTGTGATCCACAGCGGATGACACACTGAGGAGGCTATCCACATCTGAAGGTGATCGACCTGGGCTTGAGGAGAGTTTGCCCTCAGCCAGCACAGAATGTGGTCATTAAATTGTCCCCGAGTCCCAAATGGCACTCTATTTCAGATATAGCGCGCTACTTTTGACAGGGGCCCGTGGGCCTCCGGTCAAAAGTAGTGAACTGCATACGGAATAGGATGCCATTTGGGACACAGGATGTAATGATTAATGATTCACCCAGCTCAATGTGCTTTACATTGTGTGGGCCGGGTGGTCGGCCCACTCATCCACTGCCACCTTAAATGTCGTTCAGGCCAGAAAATAAGATGCTCAGTGTATGTATCTGTTCATCATTGACTTAAAGGGGAGGGGGTTGGGATCCAGTCAATAACCGAGAGATTGCTAAGCTGAAATTGCCACGTAGTGAGATCTGAGACTGGGTGATTAATGCCTCTAAACCTATGAGACATCCACAGGCTCCATCGTGCCCCAGCTATACTCAACCCCTGTGTGGCAAATGAAAAATACACTTCAGCTAATGTACTTCTAATTTAGACCTAGACACACACACACACACACACACACACACACAC